>NC_091491.1:40911277-41064670 GCF_947461875.1 Haliaeetus albicilla
CATGCCATTTCTCACTTGGGTTGAAGGTGAGCGTGTAAGAAACAAATTTTTGGCAAAACCAAATTCCTAAACTCTGGACCTAGCAAAAGCTACTTCTGCGTATCTTCGAAGCTGGAAGAACATCCTGCATGATTTATAACAGCAGATACAGAACAACAAACAGAACATTATATAAGAAAACAGGCTATCGTTAATTTAATATTGTTATTTATGAATACTTATGCAATATTCACAAGTGTTTCACCATCTACTCAAAGCAATAGCTCTAATTACTTTAACTACTCCATAATAATTTATTTATCTATTTATTTTTTTAATTGAGGCATGCATTGCAATTCACTCTGGTTTTGTGATTCAAGTAGGGGAGGGGGAAAGCAGATAAACAGTCATTTTTTATATGTTATTTATGCAAATATATAACGCTAACCAGTAGACCCACTGTTTACAGACAATGCCTTATTCTTGCAAGTAAGAATGTAGTCAAAATGCTAGGAAATGCTTGTTTATCTTCATCTCATCTGCAAGTCAGATCAAAGCATCAGCTGTTTAAAACAGCTTACTTAGCTCAATGAAACAAATTACATGTAGTGTTTCTGCACTGTTCTGGTCCATGCTAAAATATAATAGCTTTTTACATGGGAGCATATAGAGAACACATTTAAGTGCAAGGAAAAACACTGCCTTTTAAAGGATTGTAGTAATCTCTTTCTCTGTGCCCAGGGATCAAACAAGAAAGGATTAAAATACTCTCAGTTCTCCCTTTCACACAGAGAAAAGTACAGAAACATCATTGCAAATGACAGCAAGTCCGACACAAGCCCTTAAGGCACTGGTTTGTGCTTGGCCAATGATTTTTTTCCCCTCATTTTTTTCCAGCACAGTGCTGTCTCTCGCTCAGGCCACTGGTAGGATTTGATTATACTCTTTTGGACATTTTAAAGAATGGAAACAGTTTTCAGCAATAATACAAAATTAAACTGCTGTTTTGAAGAGTTTATAATTTCAGGTCTTAATCATGTAAGACTAAAGGCACATAAATAACTTACACCCCTTGTATTTTAAATCACTGGAAATCACCACATGAAAAATAAGTTTGTAGGTTGCAGGCTTTGAGAAACCGTGGCAGACGTGTACGTTCAAATTACACATCTAAATAGTGACATTACTGCTGGTGGCAGCCATCCAATGTGTTCAGGAAAGTTCATGGATTTGCAGGAACTAAAGCAGAAGCTGGCCTTGAAGTAGAAATTTTTTTTCTGACTATCATCATTTACCTGCAAAATGACTGTTTTGGGAATCTTGTTGGTGAAAAGTGCACAAAGATATGCGTAAACAAAAAGGGAGGTTGTCATGAAAGAAATTTGTAGATAAAACAACACATGCAGTTTGAAAGCAGTAATAAATATCATTTTTACCTTCTAGGAAAAAACAACTCCACCCCTAGGAGTAGATATAACCCAATTACTAAACTGAGATTAAAGAAGTCTCTGGAGAAAAAGAAAAGGTCTCATGCGATAAGCAGTTCTTACTTGATCAAAATTCTTCTGAGTCTTGCATGACGTAGGAAATGCAAACACTATTTGCTGGCGTTGCCAGAGGACAATCGAAGGTTGTCATTTATTTCCCCCTTCATCCCCATTACAGAAATTGCACCAGTACCCCTAGGTAAAGTTTGTCTACCCTGATCTCTTCTGCCAGTTGAAGGGGCTTCTGAAACCTGCCTGAGAGGATTAAAAAAACCCTTATCTAATTATCTAATTCAGATGATGTGTTCTCATACTCAGAAAGGTGCAATTCTTGCCTTGAACATCAAAACCACCAAGGAGAAGTGGCCTCAAAGGGCAGTCACGCAGACCAGGACATAGACTTTTTTTAAATTTCAGAAAATAATCAGCAAGCCAGCTATCAAAAGGGGGCCTTGCTGGAGATAGGGGGGGCAGGGGGGTTAATTTTTAGCCATCATTTCAATACATTTCTAATTCGTGTCCCAAACCTAACTGTATTCAAAATACTTTTATTCTGTTAGGGCTTCAAGACAGCTCTGCCCACAGAAAGCAAGAAGCACGCCTTAACCTTTATCTTTAAGAAGGTCAAGATACAGGGCTATGTGTCCAGAGGGGATTATATCACCTATTTCCTAGACTGAATGTCTCACTTAATTCCAGGAGAGATCTAGGACTGCACAGTTTAGCAAATATTCCAAAATATCTGTCCTTTCTTCTCCGTTTTCAGATCTTATACAAATGAGGCATGGAGCAGTTTCCCAATAACTAACACCACAACAGACTTAGAGGCTTTAAGTTCTATTTTCTACCCTTCAGAAAAGATGAACTGTTGCCTTACTTTTATGACTCCAGAGAACAGGATGATTAACTGAATCAAAACATGTTTTATCAGGTGAGGCTTGGCAGCTGTAACAACACAGGTTATTTAGGAGCATCTGAAAGTAACATCACGGAACAATAAAATTCAGTATTTTGTCAGGTGTGTTACTTTACTATAGACAGGATGAATGACTGACACATGAAGGGGTCAAAACACTTATTTTTATGCAGCTGCATATTTGTCTTCACCTGTTAGGTTCCTCTCTCTGAGACTGGTGACATTCCAGACCTGAATGACTATCCCTCAGTCTCTGGGTTTCTGTCTCACATGTTTTGAAGATTACAGAAAAACAATGGGTAATCCATATTGTTAAATAAGCATTTCAAAGATAATGTATATATAACTGTAAAAGACACATGATAGTTTTATGCTTTCCTCTGGTTATGCCGTATTGTGCACAACTGTATTTATAGCAACTTTCAAGAGTTTATAAATCCAGAGTGCACAGTACGAAACAAAAAAATTTGCATTCAAGGCATCAGTTTTCATCATTACTGAGCCCCATTGAAAGCCCAGACAAATTTGTTTCACTAGTTCAGAAGCATGGCATTCTCCTAAATATAACTTGGTGAGTTGATTTAGCTGGGAGGAGACACCAGAATGAAATTTATTCTACAATTTTACATTCCTCCTGAAACATGGGATGTCTTTGAATGGAGCTCAAAGATTCAATGAAATAAATCAGATTAATCCCTTTTGAAAGACAGCTCAAGGGGAAAGAGTATCAGTTCTTTATGTCATGCATTCACGCATACGGAGCGTTAGGATGGTCAAGGGGCCTGTGAAACTTGACTGGTATTAATTATTTCTTTGTTTGTATTAAGTTTTCACTTTCATAACCTCAAATGTGGTGGAAGACTTAGATTTACTACAACAATGAACACGAACCCACTGATTCAGTACCCATATTCAGAACCCTACATGTTGATTCATATTCCAGAGGGATTTGCTAGTATACAGAACAACACTACACGTATTTCAATGGGTTTTAATACATTGATTTAAAGTCCTTTAAATTTGATTGGTAAGAAATAGGATGACAAGAGGCCAAGGAGAGTATAATCGCTAGTAGAAGTTTTAGTCCGTATCCATTCCCTTTACACCTTTTTCTAAATTCAGTTGATTCTGCAATAATAAACAAAGCAACTAACATTAGCTGTCCAAGCAGCAATCAGGTGTTTGTAATAGCTGCCCCCTTAGGAAAGATGCCAGGGAATGTGTAAAACAATACACATTTTTCACCAAAATTAAAGAGTATCCACTCAACCCTGTCAAAATTAATAGCAAAATGATCTGATCAAGAGCAGTCATTGAAAAAATTATCCACAGCGTGTTAAACGTAGCTTTTCCTGATACTGGCAGACTAACTTTTTGGTTTAAAACATACTTCTAGTCTACATTTATAAAGCACATACTGGCATTTTCTGTATTTCTTTCAAGGGCTGATCTCAAACAGTAACGTTCACCCCAACCACCTCAAGAAATAGCTTTTGAAAAACCCAATTTTTTAAGTGCAGTATGAGAAATTACAGTTCTGAAATAGTAGAAAGTAGTCAGGAAAATACCAAGGCATGAGTCATGACTCTTATTGATTGTTAAGTCTAGAACTCTGGTAAGCAAGATCATATGGAACAAGTGACCACAACAGCTGTTAGTAAGTCTTCAGAAATCACAGCATCTCTTTATCCATTTTTACCAGCTCACTAGGGGAGCAATCGTACCTCAAGATCAATTGCCATCACTGGACCAAAGAACAGGAATCAAAAACAAATCAAAGAAAAAAAATCAAAGAACAGTAGCAGCTCGAGAAATGTGGTATCTTTGAATTCTCATCAAAACAAATGTCTTTTTTTTTTTTTTTTTTTTTTTGGCAAAATATGATGTCAAGGTGTGTAAGAAATAGCCATACCCACAGCATCAGATGAGTCATGTGTCTTCATGGAGAAGCCTGATCCAATCAGTATCTCTGCCAACTGGATTCCAAAATGACCTGGTGCGCGGGTGGAAGTCACTTGCTCGAGTCAGGAGGTCGTGACAACTCCTGGAAGAGATGGCTGAGGCCAGAAAATGAAAAAAAAATGGAGCCTTTCCCTGACCATCTCTGATGTTGCATGTGGTCCTGAGAATGTTTGCTTCTCCTAGATTCAAGGGTGGGTTTAGATGCTAGGATTATGAATTTGTTTCTGACCTAAATTTGTTACATTTCCCACTGCTCTAGCACAAGTATATCCTTTAATCAATTTTACTTTTGCTGGCCTTCATCTCGGGTCTCCCTTGACTCCCGAAGCATGAAACATAGCAAGTATGAGAAACTTCACTTCTTTGTACCATAGATACCACCAAAATCATCTTTCTCATCTTTCTTAGTTGTTTCTGATTTTAAGAGGTCCAGTCATTCATTCACAAGTTCTGCTATAATAATTGAGATACAATTTCCTTTCTGCAATTTAAAAACACTTAATCCTTTGTTTGTTTTTCTGAGCAGCACTAAAATAGGCAAAAATCTTTGTTTGGTTTTGCACCTAGCACTGTTGAATCATTTTCCCTTTCCAAATTCATTAAACATTTGATAACCTTAATAATGCACCTGCATGTTTTGTCTTTTATCCTCTTACCATTTCATTTAGATCTTCTACACCCCTCCAACGGCTTTTCCTATTCAGCCAAATACATCTGAATAATTTTATAATATCTGCCTATTTTTACTCCTATTGTTTAGCACTCTCCCTTAGCTCCTTAAAGACACATTTAAACCCAGTCACCCCAGATCAAAACTGGACCCTATCTCTCCGAGAAGCCTTCGCCATGTAGAAAAATGATCATTTCATTCCTAACTTGTTCTGTCTTTTAGTAGTTTCTTAATATTTTTCTTTAATCATCTTTGACACATTGCACTGAACACCTGGAAGCTTGGCTGAATACAACAAATGCAGATATGAAATATTTTTATTATGATAACTGGTTTTAGTGTTCCTATGAAAGAAATGAGATCCTTTGCTCTTTTGGGATGTAACCCAAATGAAGTTTGTTGAGGATAAAAATGGTAAGTTACTTTAAATGCACCACTGTACAGCCACCAGCTACTATGGAAAAATACTGTTTTGATTGGATTTAAATATACTGGGCATCTGCATTCAAATAAAGATTCAGACCTTCTGGTTCATGCATTATATTCTGACATAAGACTAAAATCTTCTGAGATCCAGTAGTAACTGTCAAATTTGTCCTTCCAATTCATATGACTTTGCATTATTTTGAATAATTCTTTTAAACTAAAGTTTTGAAAGACATGTATTCCTAGCTTTCCATTTTTCAACATTTATATAAAATTTTTCTTCTTCCCGTTCTCAGAACTATCATTCCTATTATTGTAGAAATTATTTTGTTCCAAATGCAATAGTCATCCTTTTCTAGGTTTCACATTGCAAATAGTCCCTAAGCATTACCTATAGATTGCTTGGGATTTTCTGTTGGTGGTGGTAGTGTTTTGGGTTGTCTTCTTTTATTCCTTTTTTTTTTTTCTTCTTTTTTTAGTTATTAAAGTATTTAGGTGTTTTCTTTCATTATGGTTAACTCAATGAAAAAAAACATGAATTACATGTCCAGGCCAAGCTCTTACTCAAAAGGTAAATGTAACACTACTTCAGTTCTCTTAGGCTGACACCACATTCCTCACCAGTATTCAGTGCTTTACCTGAAGTTGTTTTGAAAACTTTGAGCTCAAAATGAAAAATTGCAGGAGAAGCTATTGTGCAGATCCTGATCTTCTGAACAGGCCAAATCCCCTGCTCAGAAAGTAATGGTTAATAATAATAATCCTGACATCAGCTGACACTTTGGGTGATGTACTTCGAATCCAAAAAACCACCAGCATTTTTTCATAAAGCTTGATTCGTGCCCACTCACTGAGATCTAAATAAACTCATTATTTTCCCTGGTCTTTTATGGTACCTTCAAAGGTCAGAGCTTCAAATCCTCTAGAAAAAACTGGAACACTTTAAAGCCAGCCAGAAACTGATTACCTACGTACTGCCATTTAGGATGTAAAAGTACATATAATTTATTCAAATACAGAAAGGACACGTAAAATAAGCATGAACATGAAATGGAGGCTAAGACATTTTCCCTGCTATTCCTATATGGGTTCTTCTGCTCTCTTCCACTTTCCACAATGGTTAAAATGAGTCTTTTTTGTATTTCACAGTAGCCAGAACTTGGAGAAATCTCTTCTGTTTGCTGCTTCTTACCCAGTTGCTGTAACACTAAGATCAAGCTTACTTATCTCTTGAAACATAGCCCAGAGTTTTGGGTGAATTTCTGAAATATTTTAAAAAGACTTGCCTACTTACTATGGTTAGTAAGTACTTCTGAAATTTCAGAACAGTACGATTTTTAGTAAAAGTCTTTTTCTCCTCTGAGCCAGCAGAAACTGAAAGTCCTTGAGAGCTAAGTTTGATCAAGAAAAGAAGCTTAATTGAAAAGCTGCCTTTGCAAAATGAATGCTTTCTTCCCATACTATGGATATTTTTTATCCATTATTAAGGCTTGCAGAGGTAAAATGAAAAGCAGGCTGGGGGTAAATGCAACATAATATATTTCTTGACTTAATAGTCACACGTTTTTTACCACACATTTCTCAGACAGAGGTAAGTGAAATTACCCAGCTTTCTAGCAAAAGAGAGAAAGAAGTTTACAACACAATAAAATCAGATTTTTAAAAAGCTAAAATAGCAATAATAGCTGCAAAAATATGTTAAACGTATACACGCACACAACAAATCCAAGTTGGATAGACAAGGAAAAGCCTTCCAAGAATATTATGGAGTAACTTGAGCACTTATGTGCCACGGATACGGCACTATAAATCTTTTTTTATAGAATGGATATTTATGGGCTGTAGGTAGGAACAAACTTTTCTACAGTTTTATGCATTCTCTGAACATCGTAACACATTGCACTTTTCACAGATGTTGAAACCAAATTCACACATAACATTGATTGATATATAAACTATTTTTATGGGAGAGCAGTAGCCAGTCTTTCCTGCTCATGAAAAAGAAGGGGAGAGAAGACTAGCAAGATACGACAAATTACAAGAGATAAAAGTACATCAATCAAGGCAGGCAGCGGTACACTGATGACTGACAAATACAAGGTATGTATGCTACTACAATCTCCAGATTGTAGTACCAGAAAACTCTAAAATATAAAGTGGAAAGTTGCTATTTTATGAAATATGACAAAGTTAGCACTGGCAAAACTTGAAAGTTGTAGAAATAATCGACCGGGAAAGGAATAGCGAAACCATGTACTGGAGGAAAAGCTGGTATCTAAGATGGCAGGTGCAAGAAGAGATGGGATTGGTATTTGCTGATAAAGTAGCAGAAGAAAAATATATCAAATCCAGCATCAGCTGTCCTGCAGCAGTAACTCACGGTTATATCATTAGTTTTGTCAGAGGCATCATGTGGAATCAGAGCACCAGTCTGCAAGACACCAATATAGATATACACACTGAGAATGGATGAGGAAGGGCAATAGGGAGGTACAGGGAAGTCACGTAGCAGAAAGTTTTCTTCCAATATAATTGTAAAGTGACTTTCTCATCATGCTGCGCCATTTTCATTCCCCTCTGGATAGTTAGCCTGAACCCCTACACTCTTTTCCTTCAGAAAAACCCTCAGGAGAGCTCTGTTGCAAATTAGGTGAAGATCTCTCCCTTTAGAGTCAATGTTACCTCTGTTTGCAGAAAGATCACATAACACCCCGGTGTTATTAGTGTCAATTGCTTACATCAGGAGTCCTGAAATATGAAATTGTGCAAGTAAGCTACATCATTGGTGCAAAGGAGCTCATGCCTGGGCCGTTTCAAGCTCCCTGCTCTAGTACTGTAATTAATACACAAGCACGTGCATCATTTCAGCCTTCGTGCTATGCTTGTTCTTGAAGAGATTCAAAAGCATATGCTCAGTTGCACGTTATGAATTGAAACGAGAATTGGAGGCATTCCAAACTACGTGCCTGCCCAAGTTATCTCAGGGAAAAAGTCAGTGCCTATGAAGCCATAAAGATAATTAAGTCTTGGGAAGACAGTGTCAACTCAAGTAGTTAGTTCACAATGTCCTGAAGCTCGCCCACGTCTAACACACATCTATCTACTCCAGAGAGGACACCCTCGCCTCACTGAAACCAAGAATAGAAATTTCATTAACTTCAGTGGGGTGCAAATTTTCTCAGTAATTGCTGGGACATTTGCATTTGTGGTGTCTAAGGAAAGCACATGCTATATATGTGGTTTTAGACAGGTAATTCGGATCTTCTTGCAAATGGGAAGTATTTTTCTTGAATTACGACTTATGTCACCGTTAACACCATAGCTGCATAAAACTTCCTAGCCTATTCCCATTTAAGAACAAACAAGCAGTTTCTCTAAGACAGTGACATCTACTACTTGTATGTGAAGGATTGCTCAGTGTATACTCATATCCACTATCAATTTCATTCATCATAAATATTTTACAGAATGAAAGTCAGGTATTGTTTTCTGTGTCTTTCAAGCATTCACTTATTTATTACCTCATTGCAGCTAACCATCGATAAATTGTTCGGGGGTTTTTTTCTTTTTTTGTTTATGACCTCAAAACTTGTCCTGTGAGACCAATTTGCTGTTTGTAATTAATTACTTGTTGCTGCTTGTTAGAGCAATGCCCCTTGTCCCGAGAGGAGCGTTTGCGTGCTCCCAGTGCTTTGCAGACGCTTCCCTCCTCTGTCTGCAGGAACATTCTGCTCATTTTGATGCATTTTGCAACCTGGCATAAACAGCGATACCATTTTCTGTCCTGGCAAAATTAGATTTCACGGTCCAGTTGTCAGAGGAATAACGGGAATCCATTTGGCGCATGCAAAGACCTGCCGGTGCGGGAATTACCTGTGACTGTCATGGATGACAAGTGTTAATTAATGTTTTTCTTCTGAAGGAACTATCATACTGAATGGACCCTTTACCTGTCAGCTTTACAAGAAAACCCTTTTCACTCCTGACAGGTCTCTCCCAGACTTCATCTCCTTCTTGGTCTGTAGAAGTCCTACATCCAGCCTCAACGGCTATGCCTTCAAAGAGAAATTAAAAAAAACGAGAAAGCAATTCAATCACCTTTATAGAACATGTTGGCAGCGAAACAGAATTGAGATGTACAATGGGATGCGTAAGAGTTCAAAGGACAAAGCACAATGCAATTACGTTTTACAGATGTGCTGAACACCCTGCGTTCAAGCACCGTCTAACCGCCTTTCCAGCCTCAACGTCTCCCAGTCAAGCCCGGAGAGATGATTGATAGATGAAAACAATATATTGCCCCCGTTGCCATGGCAGCTTTCCTATCAACCTGCTGATCAATGCAGGGAGTCCAATTTCCCGACGCTGTTCGTCTTGTCAGAAGTGTTAGCTTCCCTCAGGTTTGGCAGCACACCGCCCGCTATAGGTTTCTAATGGCATCTAACCTAGGCTGACATGTTATATTAGGTCGATGTTCCTACGTGGGTTATACAGCCTTGTGGTAAGAAACGATCGCTCTTACGTGCACACTTCTGTAATAAACGTGGGGTTCGTTCTAGGACTGGCTTAAGAGCAATTTCCATATTATGAACGTACAGCTGGGTGTGTTCCCTCACGTGTTTTATATTGGTCTTAAAGCATCACAGGCTGGTGCTCATTAAATGGGTCCAGTTCGGGGGCAAAGTCCAGCTGAACTGAGCTGGGCTCTGGAGGAGCTGGTACAGGACCCTCTTACAGACTGAATAACGGCACACGAGAGACCTGCAGAAGGGGCAGGTAGCAAAGGGCTGCTATAACCCATGGTATTAAATAGAAAGAGGAAAGCTTTGGGCACAAAATAAATGACAATATTCCCATTAGTTTCATAAATGCTGTTTTCACCTAGATAATTAAAGCCTTAAAAGTGTTTGTGTGACTAAAGGCTTTATTTTCAAAGCTGCTGAGGAGCTTGAAGGTACCCTTTAGTTGTCTAGGGAGATTTCCAGTAGAGTTTTGGTATCTTTTAGGTGCGAGGTTCAATTTCTGTTATAATAAAAGTCCCAAGTTTCTGACTTTTGTTTCACGTGAAGCCCAACTTGGTACTCACTGGTCCAACAGATAGTTATGCATTGCATCTACTGGTTAAAATAAATTATTGTGAATTATATCCAGCACTTCTAGAGTCAGTTCAAAACCTTTTTTCTTTTACAGCCAGAGAGATCAAGATGCACATGCTTGTTTTCATTGCAAGAGGCGTATGGTACGTGGGCATGATCAAATGAACTTCCAGTAAAGTTATTTAGGTTCAAGTGTAGTTCCCTGTGTAACCTTAGCATACAGTTTACTCATACGTGCATTTATTTATGTGGTATTTATCTATAAAAACACCATACATAACACAGGCCCCAAAATTGCATCTTGTAAGGTATTTCTGGAACAATGCCGATCACGGTATTAAGTAGTAGTTCAAAATGCATATTTTGCCTTTTCAAAGTTTGTCTGGAAATACTTCTATGAACATATCGGAGGTTCTAAATTCTGAGTTTAATCATGTTGAATGCTTGTTTTAACCCTTTTTACACTGCCTCTTCACCACTTGCAATACAGCAAATGAATGAGGTCTAGGGTCTTTCCCTGTTAAATGCCAGCTTTGATTACCTTTTGAAAGCAGCTACAGCTGAAATTTGAAAAGAATAAAGGAAAAATAAGAATAATATTGGAAAACTAAGAACAGACTTATAATACAAAATTAAGGAAAAAAAAAACTGAAGAGGGAACATTTTTTGCAAAAAAAAAAAACATAAAAGGGAAGTTTTCAGCTTTAAGAAAAGAGTAACTTTTTGAATGAACTTTCAAGCAAATATAAAGCAGATTTTTGCTTATAATTTGTGAAAATAGCTGTCATTAGCATACATGACTGTGTGAACGCCTACCAAGCACTGACTCAGCATCCTGTACGTGGGACAGCGTCACACTCCCTTACGCATTGAAAGAACACACCTTCCATCCCTGTATGACCAAAATTACAGCAGCTGATAATTCAAAGACAGACAAGACACATACCTCAAATGAAAAATTAGAGAGAAAAGTTACAGTTGGTTACTGCAAGTGGCCCGCACATCCTTCACAAGTTAATGCTTGTAGTGAAGGATACAATATGCATGAGCAAACTCAGCAGAGGAGCCTTAAGCCCACTCAGGACACGAAGCAACAAAGATAACAAGACGCTCTTTCTGTTAACAAGATACCGTTAAATAAAAAGATTTGTCATGGTAATAAAAAATATAAGCAAAACCAGATACGGCTTCAAAACCGTCGCCAAAATGAGCAATTCTTCTCAAGCAAAACGAGATAAAGGCACGCTTGTAAGTGAAGACGCATACAACAACAAGTCTAAATAGCAAAGACAACAACGAAATGAAAGAAAACAAGGAGATTAGCTTAGGAAAATAATAGACAAGAAAATAAAACCAGATATAACTCCTCTCTTGGGGAAAAGAGCAGAAAATCAGAACAAAAGGCAGTGCCTTTCCAAGCACAAACAAAAGAAGATGGATGAAAGAGGGGAAAAAAAAAACCAAAAAACCAACCAAACAAACAAACAAAAAAACCCCAAACCACAACAAAAGGTCTCCAAACGTGGAAATATTGCATGGTTCCAAACAGCCACCCAGTCAAAATTATTTCAAGAGGTACTTAAAGAGAAAATGTTATCTTGCAGGCAGGCATATGTAGAAAACCAAAATGTGTTCCTCTCTTGCAAAAGTAGTTACTCAGTTCCTGTGTCCTTTACCAAACTTTTCTAAGGGGATTGGAATGCACAGCTTTATTTTCCAGACTCTGTGATTTGGTCTTGGTTCCCATCAATATCATTAGTCACAATGCTTTTGTATTTTTCCCTGCAATGACACTTTGTGAGTCAGCCAACAGAGTGGCCCAGAGATAATTGACAGGCATCACTCAGAAAGCGCATTCCAGACTCAGAAATAGGAAAGCAGACCACACAGATGAGTGCACGGGCAGGCAGACATTATGTTCTGCCCTCGGTAATGATATTAGAAGAAGATTGACTTAGTATTTAAGAACAGGTCATTTCTTTTTGTCTGAAAGAATTATGAAAGTTGGTTTCCTGATATGAAAGTCTAAGGGTCTAAATCTAAAAATCTATAGAAATCAATAGGAAAAAATAAGGTAAGTTGCATTTTTTGTGTTGATTTCAGAGACCTGTGAATCACTTTCCAGTACCTTAATCATAAAGCACAAATAGAAGTGAGATTTCTTTGTTGTATTAATATTTTTTATGGAAAGTTATACAAAAGCCAAACAGCAGGCTTAGCAACAACATCAAGTTAACCTTCCAAAATAATACTTTTCTCCCTTGTCCTAACCAGATATGTGTAAAAAGGCGACTCATAAAACATTAGAGCTGACCAAAAAAATAACTATACTTTGTGCCAATCCTCATTTCTTGAGCAAAATTTGGTTTTATTCAATGCTCTATCTGAAACATTTTCATGGAGGAATAACGTATCCACACATCGAGTTTTAAAGAAAATTACCTTAGTTAGCAGTGCAGGAAAGTGCTGTCCTGATGGTTAAATTGGAACAAGACAGAAGAAATGGTTGGAATTCCTTTATTCAGCGACTGCTGGGTACCTACATGTACCTGCTCACACGGAGCCATGCGTGAGAAAAGGCTGCTGCAAAGACTGGCAGAGGATTTGCCCTTTCCACCTCTCCGGAGATGGCCCAGCCAGTTATGCTTCTTACATCCCTTCTGCGTGCAAATACCAGGAATATATAGATATTCTTACTGCTGTTTAGAAAGGCAAGAAAATGAAGTATCCAAAACTTCAAGCATTTGCATGAGTTGAATTGAGATTTAAAAAACCCAACCAAACAAAAAAACCCACAACACAAAAAAGGTAGAATTCTAAGAGCAGATAATAAGATTTCTTGAATCTCTCTATAGATTTGCACAGCAGGCATCTACTTTCTCCAATGCTTTGTCAAAAAAAAGGGTTTTTTCCTGTGAGAATAATAACAAGAAGTACATCTTCATAAGGATTTTACCAAAGTATCTTGAGTAAAGAAAGCTTTCTAGTATTTATTTTCTGTGGATTTCTTATTGGGCCAATAAATTTTTCGACTGCTGAAGCCAATGTATATTGTCATAAAATAGATATTTCACCCTTCCTAAACAGCAGGAGAGAAAATGCTTGTGGTGGGAATGCTCTGAGCAACCGATGCCAAAGTTGACTGCTGTCTCCAGACAGACTATTCTCTCCCAAGACAATGTAGAAATGGACTTTCCTTGGATATATTTTTGGTGCCAAATTCATTTATAAGCCCAACGCTTTAATTTCTTTGAGGCTGCCTATTCTAAACAGCTGGAGAGTCCTCGTTTAAAGGCTTTCGTTTCGGCTGCACAGCCTCTCCTCCTCGGACGCAGGAGCAGGAGGACAGAGGTTTCCCAGCCCCTCCGTGAGGCTCGCTGACATCTGCTCCACAGCTTGAGGCCCTTCAGGTCCTTTCTCATCTCTTTCCGGATGGCCGATGAACCATCTCCTCCCCAACAGATGCAGGCGAGAAACAGGGCCGTTTACTTTTGTTCAGCCACTTGTTTTTTTGCAAAAACAATAGCTGAAACGCTTTACATTTACAAAAATAAAACATGGATTCGCACATAAATCCTATATTTAAACACCTTCTGTCGTATGTAAAATAAATTTACAAAAAAAATATTCTTCTGCAGAGCAGACAAGTGAATTAAAAGCATTCCCAAATTTGAAGAGAAAGCTCTGGGACTAGAACTGCGTGAACAATTGATTGTTTTGGTTCACTGTGCACTGTAAATTTCAGCAGGTGTTTTGGTGAACATTCCTACCTCTCTAGTTTTGTCTTGGAAAAAAAAATAAAAAAAATATCTCCTGTTCTTATAAACGTTGTCGCAAATGAGAGCATGGCATTGCCTCAAGTTACTGCAAGGGATGCACGACCCCAGAAACTGCTGCCAGCATCTTCCCAGTCTTACTTCTAAGCTTGAATGACCATCCCAGTCTGGTTTTGAATTTTGACTCTTACTTGATAGAGAAAAAGGACATAGGTTAGAGAAGATGGATGGTGAACCTTCTACCACCGTACTGACCTTGTGATGGGGAAGAAGACAGCAGAAGGGTGGTCCCAGGAGAAGGGCTGGCTGTGAAAGAGAGCTCTGAGGGACATCCCAACTGCCTCGTGCCGACGCAGATAACCGGTACTACTGGCAGCTGGAAGAAGAGGAGGAGAGGTTTTGCTTTAACTAATAATCCTTGGATTACAACATAAAAACACAGCTGCTAAGCTAGTTTGTTGGGACCTTTGGTGTGGTTTGGGTTGGATTTGGGTTTTTTTTTTTCCCCCCACTAAATGGATATTATTTAATGCAACTCATAGGACGCAGCTTCTGCTTACATCCAACAAATACATCCATTTAAAATTCACACAGTTCTCTCTTCCCTCTTTGCAAGACAGCACTTTTATCCTGTGCAAGGACATCTTCCTCTGAACAATTGCTTCATCCATTCTGAAGGTGGTTAATTTTTACTAGCAGATGCGATAAATTACGTATTAAGTGTTCTTAATGACTAGAGCACAAAATATGTACCGAAAACTCACCATCCCTTCTTGGGTTATTGATTGAGTAGGTTCTGTATGTAGAAGATGTAGATGCAGTACTCCAGGAATGTGTGCAGTCTGCTGGGATTGTGACTGTTCTGTTACGTGGTTGAAAATATATAAATTAAAAAAAGACCAGCGCTTCTGAAAGTTGCTTTAGGTCATAAAAAGAAACGCATACTTATCAGAACTAACATCAAGAAAAAGATAGGGAGGAGCTGAGTTATCTTTAGAGTGATAACAGCAGTGGAAAAACATTATCTGCTGAATTTCAAAATGTGCATCGGGCATTCTTCATGCGCTGAAAAAGCCTCAGGCTCTTCTAAAGATGCTGGGTTTATTCTGTCCCACATTGATCTCAGAGTGAGAGCTAAAATTAGGTACTTCTTTCTTTTTAAATTTAGTTGTTCGGGATCTTTCTCAGTTATACTGATGACAATAAGTGTGCAAAACCGTGGTGGTTCCACATTGGCTACTTTTAGGCCCCTGATGGGCACTTCTTTAACCCTACTGCGCAGTGGTAGGTAGTGCCGTATGGAGGTATGCAAGAACAACATCTCCTGGTCCAGAAAACTCTCTCTTTGCTGTCTTACAGTGGGAGGTCTAGGCAAACAGTCCTGGTTTAATGGTTATCACTGCAATAACCTCAATTCTCTCCTCACCTACTTTTCTATTCCTCCTCCCTCCCTCAGTCTTCTCCTTCCTTCCAGGCTTATCTGTTTCTCCACATTTTCCAGGACCATCTGTATAATCCATCCTAAATGTTTTTTCCTCCAGTTTATTACTTGTGCAGCACCCTGTTTCAGTCAAGTGTCAAACCCCTCCTTAGTAGTGACAATTTTGTTGATAGCATTCCGTTCTACTATGTTCTTGCATTGCCCCAAATTACAGCTTCCACCTGCAGCAATCTCTATAAGTATCTTCATTCCCAACCTCTTTTAAAGGTTGCCTAAAACAAGTAAATGAAAAGCCTGCTGGTTGACCTAATTGGCTACTGTTAGGTTGTCAGTCAGCTCCACCTCGCACTAGCCATTAAGCTACAGGGCATCATTTCCAGTTAATTAATAGTCTCGATTACAGTATTTTTTTATCTGAACTTCCTTCCACCGCGTTACAATCAAGTGAAACACTGACAGACCCAAACACAGACTCTTGGCCAAATCATGATCATCAGTTTAGTTTACTTTATAGCCTCTCCTTGCTTATGGATATCTCTTTCTCAACATGTGATTTCCTTCCATATGCAAAAAAAATTCGGGGGAGTAGTGTACACAGAACTGCTTGGTCAATACATTTGTTTACTTCCATCGTGGTGGCCCAAAGCACTGATTCATCATGAAATTAGATAAGCAAAGAAGCAGCCAGCCAAAAAAAAAAAACCTGGAAGTGCAAACAACAGTGGAAAAAAACCTAAAAAGCTGTTAAGCAAACTATATTTAAGATCTATTTTGATCTAGTTTCCTAATTTTGATGTCCATAAGAGCTAAGTTGCAACCTACATAAAAAACTAATTCATTATCAATGGTGCTGAACGAATCTTAAAAAAAAAAAAAAAAAAAAAAAAAATCTCCCTGGATAGAGCTTCTTGTCTACCAACACCCCCAAGTCCTTCTCCTCTGGGCTGCTCTCAATCCACTCATTGCCCAGCCTGTACTTATGCTTGGGATTGTCCCGATCCACATGTAGGACCTCTTACTTCCATCTTCAGTCAAAAGCCCAAGAGCTGTTGAGGCAGGCCTAAGAATAGGCTGCAATTAAATCTTGACAATGCTCTATTCACACACAACTCTTCAAGACAAAGAATAGGTTGCTATGAACCACAAACCGTACTCTCAAGTATTAATTCCAGAGAGGAAATAACTCATCAGTGAATCACTGTAGGAAAAGGTGCTTATTCTTTGCTGTGGAAACATGTGAAGGGATTTATTACAGAAGAAATTGTTTCACTGGAGAGGCTACAGAGAGCTAGCAAGAGCAGCAGCCTGGTTTGAAGACTGAAGGTAAGCAAATGTGAGAAAAATGCCACGTTTTGAAACAGTCACATGCAGTAGGGAAAAGACACCAGGTCCCTAAGTAGCTCTTCTCTGAAGCATCCCCAGATGCTCAGAGCACGTACAATTGTTTTGCCCTGAATGCCACTAGCAAAATACACATAAAGCAGTTTTCTTAACCCCTAAGTTTTTGCTTTCACGATCAGTCTGTGTCTTTACAGGGGTGAACTCCAATTAGAACAGAGGTGCCCACCAGGCTGGAGCCACACATGCAGGCAGTGCTCTGCCGTTGCGAGGGAAGGACCATCAGCAGTCCCGAGGTCTGAAGCACAGGGGCCAGGAGATTGCATTTCTGCAGGTGTGTAGACAGAGGAGCAGCATTTAGAAAACATATAGGTGAGGCTGAGATTAAAGCATGCTAATGGGACTGTGCTGAGCCTCCCAAGAAGGTGAAGCCTTGGTGGTCAGGTGGCCAGAGGCTGACCAGCCCAGCCTGGAGAGTGGCTGGGCACCATGCTCCTTGGTGCCCTGGCACTCTCCAGGCATCATATGGTGGTTTTCCCCTGCTAGAGAGATCATAACGTCCATAACACAACAACGTTGGAGAACATCTCTCTAATAAAGAGACCACTTTGTTGTTCTACTCGGCGAGAAAAAGCACCAGCAGCATGGACATGTACTCTGCGGTCTGGGTGTGATGGGAGCAGGAAAAACAAAAACAAACAAACAAACCCAAACAAAAAAACCCACAGCAAACCCCAAAAGACCCCAACCACCACAAAACTGGAAAAGCAGGCAACTTTGGGAGGTTTTGTTTTCCCTGAGCACTGAGCTGGCTGGATACACACACCATGGCTGTGTCTAAGTCAGGAGACTTAGAGCAAGTTTCTTTATGCCCTTCTCTTACCTTATGTGCTCATCCTCAACTTGGCAAAATCAAGGTTGTGGTATAGCTCCTCGCTACAGCTAAGTAACCATAGTGTGCACATGCCTCCTCTGTAAGGAAAAAAAAAAAGTAAGAAAGCAGTATATGAATAGCATTAACCCATTTGTTGCTTTTCTCAAAAGCCAATCCCATCTATCCTTTTGTTCACTTATTGTGCAGCTTCAAACTGGTTTTGATCAAGTATTTTCTGTGTCTGCTTTTAGAGTACATTTTAAAACAGTTTTCTTTTTTTTTTTCCTTACTGTATCATTGAACTCAAAACCTACACATCAGGAGCAAATGGAGTTGATCACTATGCTTACAGCTTTATGGCAGAAACAAAGCGTTGGATCAAGGGTATGTCTGCATTAATGGATAGCACAGACTTTAATCCCTGATGACAAATGTACCTGCAATGCTATTCCAATGCATTTGCAAGGATTGCACTGAGAGCATTTGCCTTGAAGATGACAGAAGGAAACGCACATGCACAGACATGCGCTTGCACAACACGCACAGACTGACTATCAAGCAGTGTTAATAAACTACATATTAACAGAATATGGATCAGGGAACACTAAAATGCCATATTCGCAACAAGTCTCAACTCGTAACACATAGGTGGCTGCAAAAACCAGGACTGCTGATTTTATTTATGCTTCATTCTCTGAAACAAAACCTGTGTGATCGGGAAGCATGACACTGTGGAGCTGTAAACAGCCTTATCCCCGGCAGCAAATCTTATGGTTATTAACCTTAGCTTTTTTTTTTTTCTCGCCCTTAACAGCACATGAGCTTCACAGGCAGAAAAACTATCACTGGGATAGGTACGGCGTTCAGCAAATCCTCAGATACTTTCAGTCATCTGTCACACTCTTATTATTCAGCGTTTTGATGGGCAGCGACTGCACGTGCTATTGCTGCATCTGTGACGCAGTTGCCTCTTCTCCAGCTGGAGCTGCTGGGTGCTGCCATCAATTCAAATGAACGATGCTGATGTACACAGGAGCTGGGTAAGTCAGTTGGAAGAAAAGAGCATCACTGAAATAATTCAATCGGCATAAAACACCTTTTCTGGAATGGCAATATACCCACTTGTACTTAAGTTATGGTGTCTTCAGCAATTCCTTCATTGATTTGAAGGAGGGCATCATGCATTTGGGGTTCTCGATCAATTGTTCTCCTCTTGGTACATTTAACTGCTGCAGAATGCAGCAGTATTTTGTACAGCTATTTTGTTGTTCACAGAGAAATGGTCCTTGAAAAACACCTCAGACTCCAATTTATTTCAAGTCATTAGAGCAAAATCTTTCAAACGGACAATATGATTTATAAAGTCAGAGAACTACTTCTATGAACTGTCTTATGAATTCTAACCCTTCAATATTTGTTACAGCTCTTAATTCGTTTGGTCTCTGAAAAGAAAGGAATAAATCCTCACCACTGAATAAAGAGGAAAATGATTCTCAGATTTCAAACAATAAGCACATCAAATTAAAAAATCATTTATTTCAGTGCCTCTCATGCTGTTTAGTCACACATGCACACAATGGTCTAGCCAGGCTTTTCAGTCCGCACACAGCTATTCTATGTCTTTGAGGCATAAATTGAAAGCGAGCAACTCTGACAGAGAACTCAGAGGAACACACAAACTCTGAAGTGGAACTAAACCAGCAAACTTCACGTTTTTCTTCACCACCCCTTCTCAAATGCACGCACAGTTTGGATTTGGCTACCTCCATACTCTTAGAGACAGCAAAATCTTTACCCATTTGGGTAAACAAAATAAAGGAGCGAGTCCCACGTATATCCAAACAGCTCTATCCCTCTGAAAGCACAGCACCCATCAGCCCAGATATTTTAACGATAGATCCTGGCCACCTAATTGCCCTGACGCTTCTCTGTCGGCACAAAACTCAAGGAACACAGCTCCCTGCCTCGAGATGTGCCACCCTCCAAAGATAACTATTCAGTCCCACCAGCCCCGAGCTATTGCTACGGAGGAGATAGCACAGCCTGTTTAACCCACAGCTAATCTGGCCTTCTACAGGAATCCCTGCTGCTGGGATAGATAATCCTATAGCACATATAGTTTGCAAACAGCCCAAGGACACCCTATTCTAGAGCCTCGGAGCGCAGGGAGAAACTTCACACAAGCCGAGAAGGTTAAAGGCTCTTACCACTTCTCACTGTATTACCACCAGTTTCCCTACTGGAGGAGGCAAAATAATATGGAAAAGCAGAAAAAAGGAAAGGATGGAAAGGAATATTAAGCAAAAAACTATGTAATCTCATAAGCACAAGCTCTGCGTTCAATACATTGCAGCCAAAGTTTTCAAATTCCAAACATCTCCAAAATGCTAAACCACGGCCACCATCTCTGGGAAAGGGAGCACAGTTAAATGGCATGCTTTGGTACTCGGATTTACATATTTATTCTGACTCTTTACAGACCCAAATATCCCAACCGCATCCATATTTCTCGAGAGACCTGCAACAACTTGTTAAGTTGTCAGAGACCGACACTATTCATTCTCCCCCTCCAAGCTCCTGGACAGGTAATATTGCTGCTGCGTGAGTCTAATACAGAATCCAGCTGGTTCTTGGCCTTTTACTTTTTGTTCTTTGCCATTCATCCTGTTTCCTATTTCTCCTCCTTTCATTTACCGGGTAACTCTTACTCATCCTTTTTCATCCATCCACAGTCATGACTTTTTCTAGTGTTTTCTATCTAAGCTATTTTAATCTAATCTTTCATGGGACTGCTGGCTCAGAATGATAGCTCTTCTTTCAGACCTCATTTATCACGTTACCATATGGCAGTATTATTTGATTACTGGTAAGGATTCAAATTTTCTCTTTATTGTTATAAAAATCTATTACGAACCTCTAGACTCTCCTGCATTGTGCAAGGAAAAATAATTATAAAAAGTACCCGCTCTCTTTAATACCAATAATTTGGCATCTACTGAGAATTTTTTTCTAGGTGTAATAGTAGCCTGACTAACTCATTAGCTTCATACTAAATACAGCAATTTTGCTGTCTCCTAGCCAAATATTTCTAATATTAATGATACAGTTTAGATAAAATGATTTTAAAAGTTGTACATACAGCCATTTCTGTGTGCTTTTGCAACAATAATTAATTATCTTGAAGTTTTTAACGCCAATCTTTCACTTCCAATTATACTTTAATTTTTCTGATGATCATTCTGTAACAGTTTTCTTCTTAAATTCCATAATCTAGTTTGACATTAAACCACTCTTGACTGGAAGGAAGGAGAAAGGAGATGTGTGCCTGGGAGCACATTCACCTCTCAGCGGACTGAAACAGCAAGTTGCAACGCAGAAATAGGTTAAGAGCCTGGCTGCGTTCACAGGGGGTGCCAGGAAAAAAATTATGTATACTGTTTGCACAACAGCAGTACTTCAGATGCTAACACAAGAGGTTAAAAAAAAAAAAAAAAAAAAAAAAAAAGGATACAGCTGCACAAGCCCTCGGAAAGCGTTTCCCTGCTGATTGCAAGGGGGCTGGGCAGGAGGCACAGCAGCTCCCAGGCAGGGAAATGCCCTCCACCGCATCCCTGCCCAGCACATCTCACATCAGGAGGGCCACGAAGGTCATATTCTCATCTGAAAGCTCTCGCCTTCCTTTGCCAGGCAAAGTTCAAGGCCTCTTGTCCTCCTCCACGCGTGAGCTGGCATTGCTTTAGCTCTTCCTCGCTTGTCCGCTCCTGGGAAAGCGCCGGGCACCGTCGACGGCTCCGTCCCTCTTCAGAGAAGTTGTGTGCAAACCCAACGGCAGCAACGCACCTCCTTCTTCACAATACACGCAGACACGCTTCTGATTTTTTTAAGGTACTGGCTTCGTAGTGTAATGCTTATAAAACATCTATATTTTATGAAGAAAAGTGTATTCTTAAAGATCTTTTTCTCATGGTCCGATTCAAACACAGCCGAAACCAGGGCACTCCCCCTTGCCCTCACTAAAGACTGGTCAGGAATCTCTGCAGCTTTTCCCCCTTTACTAAAATGTTGTGAGCACTCCTACCAAAGATGAGAGCACAGTCTGGAGCTGTTCGCTCACATGGAGATGGGGTCTGGGACGCAAGCAGGAGTCCCTGGAAACTGTCATCTTTATCTCAAGTCAGGAAAAACTGCTTTTACCTCTTCGCAAAACCATTACGGCCACGAGCATCATAGAAGCAAGAACAAAAGTCTGCAAAATCCTTGAAAACCCTTTCTGCTAAAAAATAAAATTAAAAAAAATAGTGTCAATACATTGTGATTAAATTTCCCATAATGGTCTTAAACCTTACAAAGGCACCCCCACAACATTAAAACCTTCAAGAGTAAATCACACCATAGACTAAAACTCTGAGAAGTATTTGTCTCCAGTAACTCTCCCACACATATTATCAAGTTAAACAAGACCAGGACAATTGCACAATATTCAGAAGTTATTCTAGACCTTACTCAGCGCTCCACAGGGCTGACCGTATTTACAGCACTATGGATTCATTTTAAAAGGCGAAACTCTCCAGCACCTTTTGCATGTGAAGTAAAATTTAAAAAGCACTAATAAGTGCAGATGATGAGCACTAATCTTAGCCTTAAGCCTCAGTATCACTGGAAGTTTTTCCCTCCTGCCTGAACACCACATGTTCAGAATAGATCAAATTTTTCCGTCTTTTATTTGCATAGGTAGGGACAGTTTATTTGAGCCAATTATCTCAGCATGATTCATCATCATGATGCTCTAAAATAAAAGCAATCATGCTAGATTGGTCGCAATTAAAAAGGTATTTTTACATTTGGAGAAAAATTACCTGTTGAACTGGCAACTTTTCTCCAAACAAAATCAGGATACCTGTTGAACTGGTAGGCAACATTTTCTCCTCTCCCTGAAGCTCAAATGCATAGCCCCCTGTCGTGGTTTAACCCCAGCCAGCAACTAAGCACCACACAGCCGCTCACTCACTCCCCCCCATCCAGTGGGATGGGGGAGAAAATCAGGAAAAGAAGTAAAACTCCTGGGTTGAGATAAGAATGGTTTAATAGAACAGAAAAGAAGAAACTAATAATGATAATGATAACACTAATAAAATGCCAACAGTAGTAATAAAAGGATTGAAATGTACAAATGATGCGCAGGGCAATTGCTCACCACCCGCCGACCGACACCCAGCCAGTCCCTGAGCGGTGATTCCCTGCCCCCCCCTTCCCAGTTCCTAAACTAGATGGGACGTCCCATGGTATGGAATACACTGTTGGCCAGTTTGGGTCAGGTGCCCTGGCTGGGCATGAGAAGCTGAAAAATCCTTGACTCTAGTCTAAACACTACTGAGCAACAACTGAAAACATCAGTGTTATCAACATTCTTCACATACTGAACTCAAAACATAGCACTGTACCAGCTACTAGGAAGACAGTTAACTACATCCCAGCTGAAACCAGGACACCCCCTGCTCTGTGCTTTCCCTGGGTTAAACATCTGTAAAAATGAAGTGAAAAGCTCTGGTCCATCCACTAAGCCAGTATAAATTTTTATTGACCCATTTTAATCCATAAAACTACCCCTATTTTGCAGCACCACAAAGCAGTGCTCACACACAGCACTGCCAGGGAAGAAACTAAAGGAATCAGGATTCAGGGACCCATAAACCACTCCAGAGAAGAAAAAGGGAATGGCTTTCATCTGACAAGATTTTTCCCAGAGCCTCTCTCAGTCATGCACTTCCAACTGCTAATTAAATGTTGTCTAATTGATGCACTCAACCTCTGGCAGACTGGGAGAAGCATGTCTACAGATGGAGACTCAAGCTCAGCACTGAAACCTACTTTTCTGTTTAAGCGTATGACCATTGCCTCCCCTCTTCCCCATCCAAAACAGCAGCGTGACCCTCTGCATCACACCCTGTGTTCCTGTAACTGCAGGTTCTCAGCTCAGCCGGTCCATATATTCGATGGTTGTCCTCTAGCCCCTTAGGAGAGCATCTCCTCACCTCTTTAGAATAGGAAGCGTTCAAATCTTGCGGAAATAATCTAAAGACTTAACTAAGTTCTACCAACCTTGGATCAGACCGTATAGAAATAACGATAAAGACCAACTAACTACAGAAATTAGGAATGGCCATTTTTAGAGCTTAGGGTCATCGTAATACACCTCATCTTTATTCTTAGTGATGGGAGAGGGAACATACAGAATAGACTATTTTAGTTGGAAGGGACCTACAACAATCATCTAGTCCAACTGCCTGACCAATTCAGGGCTGTCCAAAAAGTTAAAGCAGGTTGTTAAGGGCATTGTCCAAACGCCTTTTAAACGCTGACAGCCTTGGGGCATCAACCGCCTCTCTAGGAAGCCTGTTGCAGCACTTGACCACCCTCCCAGTAAAGAAATGTTTCCTAACATCCAGTCTAAGCCTCTTCTGGCACAGCTTTGAACCATTCCCATGAGTCTTCTCCCTGGCATCCAGTGACAAGAGATCAGCTTATGTGTATATATACACATATGCATATATAAATACATATATGTCATGGGCAGCTCCCTGTTGTTACAGACAAGTACCTCTGCATTCTTCACTAAAAAGACTTTGCAAGTGCAAAGTCCAGAGAGGGCCACAAACCTTAAGGCTGTAAATAGAGAAAGAAAAAAAAAAAAAAAATCTTTGCTCAAATTTCTCTTTGATTTACAGTGAAAGCCATTTGTAGAGGCACTGGGCAGAAGGAAATGCGGACAGCAGCCTGTACAAACTGAAACGGGAGCCTCTGACCACAGAGCAGCAGTGTGGAGCTCACCTAGCAATACAAACAGCAGCTTATGTAAAATTTCCTGAGTGGCCAACTTATTTATAGCCCAGACAATGTGCTTCAAATGGGAATTGATGTTCTGGTTACAAAGAAATGAGACTCTCTCTAAACTGAACTACAGCTGCATCACCTTTAAATACTTGAAATGTTCAGATACCCAATGCTTTTTAAGTGTCACTCCATCTTCGATCTTTGCAGAATATGAAACTCATTAATGTTCCCACAGCTGATTCACTCTATTTGTTTCTTCTTCAAAAGTCCTGTTTTCTCGCACAGCTGAATTAACTTTTAAAACAGGATAAAAGCCCAAATTTTGCAGACTGCTGTACCCACACAAAGGAAGATACCGCTCTGGATTGCACATGGGTGCCGCTCCAGCACTGTCCTGCCTGATGCAGCACAGCCGGCTGCTGCGTCAGCGAGCATCCTCGGTGCACAGAGCCATCCATCCAAACTGCTGCCGCTGCACATCGCACAAAAAACCCACTTTTTCTGCTAAACAGCAAAGAACCGCTTCAGTCGTTCTTCACGGCATTCTCACGGACCAGATCCAGTTTTTTATATTTGCTTGCTCTTCTTTTAACCACTCTGGTGGCAGAAAGCAGATTCAGGACATTTCCACATGGCAGCTCGTGCCCTTTGCCTGTGTCAATCTCATCGCTAGAAGCACCAACGGGACCCTTGCAGAAGAATTGAGTGAGGCCAGCTTGGGTCTGGAAGCTGTACGGCCACGTGGAAGCAATTAGCACACTCCAGCCCTATCTCCGAAGCCTTCTTTCTCCCACCACACCACCACATTACCAGAATAATTTGGGTTCCCTGTCCCACATGCTAAATCCCTGCTCTGGACATCATCAGCTATGACCCGTCTCGCTGTGACCAGCCATCAGGCGGTCAGGGACCCAGACGAATAGAAACAGCGTTGGCTTGTATCTAGTCAGCATCCTTCGACGGTGTTTGAAAAAGCAGACAATATTGACCAAATGCATTATTTCAAATTACAGATTCATAATTAAAAAAAGCTTTTTCTCCTTGAGGCTGCCCTAGGACTTTATAATCAGTTTCTAATGTCCCTATTTGCTATTTATATTATTTGTACATTCTCAAATTCAAAAGCGGTCTAAGGAGAAACAAAGCCAATAAAAATCAATGCCATAGGTATGCTCTTTAAGCAGCAGCTGAGGCAGAACTCTGGAGGGACAGGAGTCACTGGCTTTTCTTACTTGCAAGTGTCAGGGCATGGAAAACAGGAAAATCTGGGAAGAGTTTCAGTTTTTCACTCTTGGGACAAGGTCTAACTCGCAGTCTTTTTTTCCTATACCAGCTCAGGGTAGGTTGAACTTGGCTTTATGTCCTTCTCTGAAAAAGAGCATGACAGATGTCCTGGAAATGAAGACTGTTTTCCCCTCCAAAGGGCCATGAAGGAGTACTTGTGAGAGTCCTGCTGCAGGCTGGGTGAGCACACACAAGCGCCCTGACCATCACCAGAGCACTGTGCAGGACCACAGCACAGGAGAAGTTTGCAGAAGCATCATTTCTTGGTTGAGCTCTTTGGATTTCTCCTTCACCTCCTCCAGGCTAAGCAAGAAAAGAAATAGCTTAAAAATTAATGTTCTTGTTTTCCCCTCTTCCCACCCTCGCCTTGTTTGTTCTTTGGAGCTGGAGAGTAAACAAAGCTACTTCATTATTTACTGCCACCTTAAATTTTTGATAGTAGTCAAAGTCAGATGCACTGCATTAAAGGGTACCAGCTTCCATCACCCAACAGTAAAGTTAATAGCGGCAACATTGCGGTGTGTCAGATTCACATGTAAGCATATGGACACACTCGTGTTTCTGAGATGTATCCTCCGCCACAGTAAAGGCTGAGCTTGTCAAATGAATTATTGAGGCAGTAACTGCAAATTAACACAAATTACACACAGTTATCAGAAGGAGACTTTCTATTTTTTCCCCTCAAAGCTTCTAGAACAAAAGTGGGAAAGGCTTCAGAAATTGTACCTCCCAAGAAGGAAACACCAGCGCGTGCTCTTACATCGCTTTGCAAGCAGTGAGTTAAAAGACAGCTGGAAGAAGAAAACATACTTCAAGGCTAAAATTATTGAGCAGTATTATACAGAAGGACTGATACATGCTGGCTTTGGGTATCATGCTGTGCCCAGCTCAGTTACAACTCCTGTCTCTCCCTGAAAGTACAAAGCCAGCACTTTTGACAACAGAATTGCAGTTCTTGAAGAGCAGTGCCTATCCATCCCCATCCCCAACCTTACCCACGCTTGCCTTCTCCCACAGGGACGTCAGAGAAGACAGAGTCCAAGCTGAGTTCACCAAGAACAGAGATGCTTCCCGAAATCCACCTGGAAACAAGTGGCTGAATCTGCAAATGAATTCAAAAGGTTGCTCTCTCTACTTTTAATGGCATCACTGAGCTTCTGAGAGTCATCATTTCCGAATACCACTTTAAAAATAAGCAATGAAAATTTGTTAGTAAAGATTAAAGACAATGTGGTTTTATTATTATTCCTATCCTGGAAAGCACAATTCCCCAAAGGTGCTTGGACTAACAGGCAAGAACCATCTGCTTCCCAAACTACTAGTCATTACTAAATCATGTTTAGAAACAAAAGGTGTTTAGTAGCAATTCCCCTATATGAATTAAAATATAAATTTTTTTTTTTTCTGTCCTATGTATGTCACCTGGGGAAACCAGAGAACTTGCAGTTATTTTTCACATTCATGAATTCCCCCCTCAAATTTTGGTAGAAAAATTTTGTTTAGGTGAACTTCCCAGAACTACCTTCAGAGCCTCATGAGAGAGTTTTCTGTTCCAGCCTGAGAAATACTCTCTGAATTTTCATTTATTTCTTCCAACAAAAGCTCATGTCTTTCTCACATCACATCATACACAATTTGCTCCATATTCCACTGGCCAGTGTTTCCCCCCTCCAGTTCCACTGGCACAAAATCTGTCACCTTGTGAAGAAGTTGGAAGGTTACGGTCCTGTCTGGGGTGCTGGAGCTAACCCTTTCATTCGCAGAGATTCCCTCCTCTGGGGCATCTTTTCAAAGTCCGCAGATCTCGCTGCCTGAGCGTGATGTGATTGATGTAGACATCTAAGCCCTGGTGTTACAGTAATTGCCATTTCTGTCACTGTATCTGCAGGGTTTCCTCTCCATTATCTCAAAGAGCTCTGGATGTCTGAAACTGTAGGACTGTAAACAAAAAACACAAAACAAAAAAATAACAAAAAAAAAGGGGAAAAATCTGTGCACCTCTGGGCACAGAGACTGCTTCTTACTGCTCTGTTGAAAACAGTTCAAGATTACATTGCAATCTTCAGAATTAATAGTGAGACCTCAAGAATAAGTTTCCCCTGTCCTTTTCAGTTGGGCCTCTTGTTTTCTTTGCAAGAAAAAACTTTGTCTGGAAAAGCAAGCTGCAACCCCCACAGCTCAAACCCTGCAGCTCTAACGCTTTCCACAACCGGACTTTTCACAATTATTTTTTCTTGTCACTGTGGATAATCAAGGATCACTAGAAATCAGCGCACACCCTGTTTGCTGAAAAACTGAATTGAAGCAGCCTCTTCTCTGCAACTAAGCATGATAATGTCAGCTTTTTCAATTAAAAAAAAAGTATAGTGAACTAATGCTTTCAGCTTTATCTTCATTTTTTCAGAGCCTTTCCTAAAAACCTCCTCACCCTAAAGTGTCTGCAGTTTGTACTGTAAGTTATTGCTTCAACCTAAAACTTACCACAGAAAATCTGAAATTATTATCACTTTTTCTTAATTAAAAAAGAAAAGAAACACAATGTAGATTAATATTTACAGTTTTTTCTTTCTGACATGTGTCTTAAATAATAAATGCATTCCAAAAATCCTATAGCAAGAACAAGTATCTGATCCTATTTGTTTTAAATGGAAGTCTTTTCACTGATAATAGGGCGAGTAAATCGCTAGCAACAATCCTCGCACTTACAACTGGACATAAACACACATATTGCCACTACAAAGAAAACCACCGCATTTCCTGGACCTGTTTCCATCTAGTCCTAGATCTTGTGCAAAACTTCACCCAAGACTTATTAATCATTTAAGCACCAAACTTCAGAATTTTTTTTTTTCCATTTCTTTGCCCAGTCTTTCCATGACTAGGAAGATGTATTTAAGCTTACGTTACCTGTATATTAACCTTACGACCATAATTCCCCCTGGCCAGAGCACTCCTTTTAGCAAAATGTCCCCTATCTCCATACTCTCTCCCCTCCAAGTTGTCTCTTGCTTTTTCCAGTAGCACAACTTTAATTTAAAATCTAACAATTGTAGGAGTTGCTTAAAATTAACTTCACAATTCTTTTAATTTTTTATTATTGCTTTTATGGTGATTTTAAAAGAAAAGTAAAGCAGTGGATGCTTTTAAATCAATCTTCATGGCAGATGGCAGAGGACAGCCCCTTACAGACAGAGGTGCCGACAGTCTTTTTTTGCATTTTATTTCCATCTACCATTGGATAGGAGTACAGGTTTTGTAACTTTTTTTTTTTTTAAAGAAGGAAAGAAATATATATTTTTGTATATATAAATAGATACGGAATAAAGACCGACTTTAATATTATTAAATAAATTAATTAATCAAATTTAATATTAAAGCCTTTAATATAGTTTCAGAAATCACTTCCTTCGTGACTTCAGCATAGCAGGGACAAGGGTAACTTCTCCCGATTTTTCAGTGGCTGCAAATAGGATGACCACAAGCAAATGGCCAGTAAAGCATCTGGCAGATTGGTGACACCAGAGGGTACGTCCCTGCCTGGTAGGGTCTGGTTGTGGACCTGTTTTTCACGTTTTTGTGCAATCCCTTTTTGAACATGCCGGAGCAATGAGCCTCCACAGCCTCAACTGCGATGCTCGCTTTGTGCACCGGTGCTGTTTTAAACCTTATTCTTAGGATTTTATTGCATTTATTGCTCCCTGGTTCTTAATGGCAGAGTTTGGTGAAAAGCAGACTGCGTGCCATTGCCTGGTAGACCAAAGTCTCTGCTACAATAATGACAAATCGCTGCAATTAATTAATGTGGATCCCAGCAACGCTTCACAATGCGACTGGATCAGGTCATTACTTTGCTTCAGGCACTACCTGATCTCTGCCTATCTACGCCCCGTTTCAGAAGAATTACATTTAAAACCATCATAATTGCCTGGACGACATGCGGATCTCATTTGAAATAATTTCATTCAGTTTCCCCTTCCGTGTTTCTAATATTGTTTCTGAAGTATCATGACAATTTAAAATAATTATATTTTAATTAGCGTTGATTTTCAGTGGAAGTCATGCACAGCCACTTAACAACTTCCACATTAGCACCCAAATAAGTTCCTTGTGATTATCTGGAGACTCAAAAACAGGAAAAAATGATATATTGGTATCATTTTTGTTGAGTTCTTTATAAAAAGATCTCTAACAGGCTCTATGAGCAGCACACGTATGTCAGAGCCACAGAAATAAGCAAAAATAGCATAGAAAACAAAAAACCCAAACATGCAAACTAGAATTCACAATTGTCTAAAACATCTGCTTTAAATTTACTTTATCAATTTTAGTAAGAAATAACAGCAGTGTGCAGGATGACAATACACAGTCAAACAAATATTTCAACTCTTTTTGTAAACACACACCTAAAGGTTTTGGGGGTTTGGGGGGGTTTGGGTTTTTTGTTTTGTTTCGGGTTTTGGGGTTGGTTTTTTTTATTATTATTATTTTCCTAGGAGTTATTTAGAGAATATACCTATTCGATACCTTCTTTTTTAACGTTGCCTATCACCCATTAGCCCCCAAACACCCAGCGAGGTTACCGCTCTTGCCTTCATCACCGAAGCAGAGCTGGGACGAACAGGGTGAGTCCGCACAGCAAGCGGGGGCCTTGGCTGACGAGCGTCTCGGAAGAGAAATCAGCATTGCTGCAACTTAGGACAGATAACATACTGCCAGATTTACTGAAGATCGCTCTGAAAATTTATGAAATCGTCCTTGTGATTTTTTTCCTCCCTCCTGCGCAGTGCACCGAGTCCTCGCTACCCAAGCGCGGCAACGATTCCCCGCAGCAGCCTCAGGTCCTCGCAGACCAGGATCGGAGCCCCAAACCCCACTGCGGCTAATGCCGCTTTGCTCCTTTGAAGTGTTTTTAACGAGGGATCCCAAAGCATTTTTAGCACCTCCTTTATGAATTACTTGGGTATATCTGCATTTGTTTCACGGATGCAGAGATTCACCAGTCATGGGTATTCGCTGGGAATGAAAGTCAAATGTCCTAATTAGTCACATAGTCCACTAATCACTTGATTATCTTCATTTCCTGAAGCCAAAACAATTTAATTTTAAGTTTTGGGGGTATTTGTGCACAGCAGGATATTAGCTCAAATTAGGATATAGAGTTAAAAAGGAAGCACATTCATTTCCCTAGAAAAGGTTTTTAGTTTGAATACAACGGTGTTAAAAAAAAACAAAAACAAACAAAAAAAACCAAACCAAACCACCATAGCTAAGTAGCAGTGGTACATTGCTGACATACCTACATACTCTTTTTGACAGCCTGAGTGATGGAAGTGCTTTTGCACCCAAAAGGAGGAACAGTCATGTTGCTCCTAGACTAAAATTGTCTGTGAGCAATACATTTTGCAGAAACAGAGCAGAGCTTTAGAGAGTGGGTATTTAAATGACATGGCATTACTCCTGAAGGAAATATTACTGACAACAGCATGCAAATGTTTGGTATAGTTTTTGGCACAAAGGGAGAACATATGGTATTTAATGCAAGCAAATTAAACAGCTCTACGCTACAGTCAACTGGAGATGCATCCTACTGTAGCAATCCTAAATCCAGTATAAACGATTTCCCTCCAGATTTGCACCTGTATGAAACTGGTTGAACATATGCATGGTTCAAGCAAGTACACATTGTTAAATTTCATCCAGGCTTTCCAGATGCATACAAATGATGGATTCTAGGTAAAATTCATGGTAAAGGATTTGAGTAATTCAGAGTTTTTCCATTTCTGTTCCTGAACTCCAGTGGCTGATATGTATTATCAGATTGGCCATCTGCATACGTGATCAACTCCCTCCTCTTCCATCATCAGTGGGTTTTTCTGTTCCTTATTACATATCAGTCAAATGCGTTTAAATTACCTTCATTCAAATGCACCAGCAACTATCTACAGACCAGAACTAACTATCCAAAACCATATGCTGCCAAAGAGAAGTCTACCAGAGCCTCCCCAACCACGGTGACTTGTATCACACATCAACGGAGCCAAGGTTGCTCAACACCACGCTGCACCCGGAGTTACGGGGATGATCCGATCCTGCCCAAACTTCTTGAGTGTTTAAGCAATCCAGGCTGCTGCATCACAGCTGGGGAAGACTTTCCACCCCCTGAGCACAACCCAGACTCTAGGCATGGGACGATTTGCATTGACCACAGCCCAGCTCTTAGCTTTCAATGGCATCACCGGGCTGCAGGCTTCATTTCTTCCCCTACTAAAAGAGATGCATTCTTTATCCTGTAATTTTAACTCTCTGGCTTTCCTTCAGCTGCTATTCCAACTCTACCTTGCTAAAATCTACCACGCAATGCAAATAACCCAAACTAAATTTCCTGTGTAATGATATTATAATCACTGAATCTTCAGTTTCACCAATGTTCATCAGATTTGGCTCCTTTTCTAGGATGAAACCCAGAAAAAAATATCTCTGTTCGCATTGGCTGCTCAGTAGACTGTTCAGGGAGATAATTTTGTTTCACCTCTAGAAAGACTTTTAGCTAACCTGAAAATACTCTTGCAGTCATTGCCAATAAAGTAACCTAACCAAAATCAATGCTTCTGACTTCTTCCACAAAATTCAAACATCTATATTAGCTTACATTTTCTCTTCCCTTGCCCTACCTATAAACATCTAACCCTTTTGTGGAAATTTACATTACAATATTCATTTTAAGCCATCCTTGATGCAGCAAGCTAAGTTATATATTACAATTCATAGAGAAGCTATCTTCTATTATTTTAAATTAGAGACAAATTTTGTTACCTCCACATTTTTCATTACACAAGTTGTGCTGCTGAAATGAAGGATTTATTTCTACACTTTAGTATTGCTGAGGGTTAGTAATAGTATTAAAATAAGATGTTAGGAACTATAGTCTCAGAATCAATGTCAAAATGTTTCAGCTATTTTTATGCTAAACATCATCTCTATGGAAACACCGCAGTTAAATTTAATATGAATTATCATAGATTTTTCTAGTAGTACAGACCAGCACTAAAGAGTCCAGACTAGTTTTAAAGGGAACAAGCTAAGAATTTAGGTGGTTGAACTGACTTACCAGGTACCTTAAACATACTAATTTTCAGCTCTGTGCATTAACCTTCTCTCCTGCAAAAAGAATTGCCTTTATAGCTATAATATGAACTATCAGTTGAAGTCTCTGAGTTCTCCACAAAAAAATCTTAGAAAGTATCAACAGAGCCCCATCCGCACTCTCTTTGATTAATGAATTAACTGCTCCTACAGGCACTTTCTTCTTTAACTCTGGAAGACATCTCACAACAGCAAATATTATTATTTCTAGCTTTCCATATTTAAAAAAAATGAAACATTTTTTAACATACATTTATACTGAGAGTTTGGGAAGCAGGGGAAAGCAAAGGGATGGTGCCACACTCTCTCATTATCTTCATGTGAAAAGAAGGAAGATGTATAACAAACAATATTTTAACCAGTCTGGCCTCAAACCTCTAAAAAGAGAGTTTTCTCCAGTAAAATTTCTATGGAAGTTGAGCCATTTCCACGTTCATGCTGGACATAGCCTCCGTTGCAGATGATGGTTAATGTAGGAAGGGGGTCACACGGTTCCCTGCTCACGTGCAGTTTTAGTCCAATTTCATAAATTCTTCCCCTCCGCTGGGAAGAACAGCACCTTCCCAAGGACTCCTTCGTACAGGTGTAAGTGGGTCTCTCTCGCCCATTGGGAATTCACCTGCACGAGTTGGTCTGACTGCAAACATTTGCCAGAGCGATGGGAAGGGGATGTAATGTAATGTTGTCATTTAATGTATTCGATGTAATTCTTGATATGTAACATAAAGTGATTCCCCTCAATAAACATTTATTTCTTTTTTTATGCTTTCATTGTTATGGCTTAATAATTATTTTTTTTTTACTCTGTCTTCTCTATTTTAGTGTTAAGAACTAACAAGTTAGACTAACTTAAGTGTTAGTTAAAGGACTAACAGTTAAGTATTGATCCTTTATTAAGCAGAAAAATTAATTCTGCTGAGAGCATTCATCACTCAGAGCATCCAGAGCAATCCTGAACATCACTTAGAGTCAGCATAGGAAAATGCAACTTATTCATGCATTTCAAGCTGGGAGACAGTTCACACCAGGTTATGCTACTGAAAAGAAATGTGTTGGCAAGTAAAAGGCACATTTCTAAAATTTTTCTAAAAGTGTAACCTGCCCGAGGACTGAGCAGGGCCCCGCCTTTTGGGCTTCCTGACAAATGAGATTATTCAAGCTTACGATGAACAGCCAGCTCAGTGGACAATTAAGAGCAGGCCAACCCACTTTTTATGTTGATTTAAAATATTATTGAATTACTGTGTCCAGAAATAGAAGTGGCTCTCAACACATTGTCAGAGCACATGCCAGTGAGATGTATAGCAAAACCTAGAAAATACATTGAAACGCCCCTAAAATTAAAATGCACAGAAATCACGCATGCAGGACACATGCCCTGGAAAACACCATGCAGCCACATCCAGGGTTTTCACCTGTTGAGGTGAAACTCAGTATTTTTGGCCCTTACTTTTACAGGTTAATTTGGATTTCAAGATTTTGAAAACTCCTAGGGAGCATGGGCAAGGCAGGTAAGTGTAGCAGCTCTGGCCCATCCTGGGGAAACTTCTATTTTTTCATTATCATCAGTGTCTTCTCTCACCTGATTTAATCAATAGGCATATTATATGGTGACAGTCAGCACCTCTATGTCAGAACTCACCATAAATCAAATCAGCACTATAAATGTGCGGAAGATTATACAGGTCTGCCCAGTTTTTTGCTGCCAAGATAAAAACCCCAGCAGTGACAGCTAAGGTGCTGCAGTTTGCCAAAGGCACCGTGTCAGCTGTGTGAGTCCTGGGGAATAGAATTAAGAAGACTTTAAAAAAAAAAAAAAAAAAAAATTGAAATAGCTGGGGATTGGAAAGAGAAAAAAACGAAATCTTGGTCTGCTAACTTACACGTATGACAACTATTTTGAAAACGTTGGTGCCTGGTGTAAGAGTGGAAGGTTTCAGGACGGAGAAAAAACACTTTATAGAACAAAGCAGCAAACCCAAAATATACAAGAAAAAATATATAGGTAATTATTACACTGACATGATGATTGTTATTAATTTATGAGTATTTAAACAAAGCAATGGCTCTACATAACATTATAATGAGATACCACTATATGGACTGTCAGACATTACACCCTGAGACAAAGGAAAAAAAGCTCAATATAGAAACAGTTTTAACATGCTTGTTCTGTGATAAGCAACAGTAAGTTCTATAGAAACTCCTTTTTTTGTCATAAATCATATTAGTGGAAAGTCTCCAAGAATCCCCATTCTCTACCTGAAAACTTTCTACTCTGATACTTCTTGTCACTCAATAAATAACATTTATATCAAGGATCAGCAACCTTGACAAAAACAGAACAGCGCATTTTAAATCATAATCCAAACCGTAAGAACCGATTCTGGAATCTGCACCTCTGCAGAGCAGCGTCACCACGTGCCGAGCAAGCTTGCACCCAAGCAGAAGCGGGGAAAAAAACCATGATTTGTTCAACATGGGAGCTGCTCGCAGAGCTTGGAGCTATTTAGGGTCATATTTTATTTGCCTTTTCTCACACAGGGCATCTCAGTAGCAGTTCATAGGGATAAGAGTTGTTTGATAGGAACCATCTATCAAGTTAATTACCGAAAGTACCTTTTTCTCTAAGACTGTGCCAATGCGTGGTGGAAGGAACCCCAGGTGAGGGTGACACAGCCGCAGCGGGAGCCTGAACAAGCCAAGCAGCAACGGTGACAAAGCTTTGCCTTCAGCTGATCATGTTAACTGGAGGGCACGGAGAGCACTCTGCATTTCCCTCCATTAAATTTGGAATTATGTAAGTTTGCTGCTTTTATGGGGAAGGGGGCGGGGGGGGAAATCAGGTGGAAAAGCACTAGAGCTCACTGACATATCTTGTACTTGTATAAAACTATATGCTTTTGCAAATATTTTATGCAGTTTAGGTTTTCAGAATATGAAAATGTATATCTCCTCCCCCCAGGACTATTCATTGCATGTGTTATTTTTAAAGTGACTGTTACTATTCACCTAATAAGACACCTACACATCCAGCTAATGCAAGAAGCCTGGTGACATAAGATTATAACATTAGCATACAAGGCTTCTTCATGTATAATTTATAGGTACCATGGTTTAAGCTCCCCCCCCCCCCCCCCTTCTTGGACGCTAGGCGCAGTGTTCAATTTCAGCTAATCCTTTCATCTTTTTCAATCTAGATTGTGAAGGTCAAACCAAATGCAATATTCCTTATATAACCCGAACCAAGGTCAGCCTTTGAATTTTATGATCAAAATTTCCCTCAGGAGGATAAAGTAGGAGGCAGCAATCAGTTCACCTCCCGAATCTAACCCTAGCTAATTACTGGACCCTTCCATTCTAAAATGCCTACGTTGAAAAAGAAAATAACACTTGTACCATATTTTTTACAGGCTCAAGGGCAAAGCTGAAGGAGTCGCACAGAGCACGTGATGGGACCTTCCCTTTAAACTGTGTCCTGTATAATTTGACAGAGTGGCTATATATGCTATAAAACTAGTCCTTTTGCCTTTATTTGATTGCTTTTTCCTTAAAGATAGATTGATACGCTTATGGGCCACACATGGCAATACCTTTGCAACAGTACTTTGTGTGTAAATTCAAATGATCTTAGTGGTGTCTTCAGAGGGAAAAGCATCCTCCCCGCTTATGTTCTCTCGTTTATAGCTGACAAGGTCTGAGAGGTGAAGGATCAAAGTACTTGACAGTTGAAACTTCCCCTCCAATTGCTGCTTTTAATTCCCAGCCTGCAGCTACCAACGTACATATAGGCGATGGAAGGGAAGAAACCCCTTGGGTTGGTGGGTGCCCATCTGCAGCCCCAGCCAGGCTGGGCACCAAGCTGCTCTTCGCTTGTGCAAGAGATTTTCCTGCACAACTGCATTTTCTGCATGGGAACAGAAGGGTTTCTGCATGCACGCTCATCCTGGAGCCGTTCCGCAGCCATCCCCTGCACCCTTTGCTTGGTCACGCTTCCCATGCCCTCCGGTACTAGAGTTCTCCAAGTAGCTGCAAGCAGGGTTAGCAAGCTACTGTCTGAAAATGAAAGCTGCTCCGAAGTATTTTTCTTTTTCCTCTTAAAATACAATCTAAAGGAACAGGGTTCAGCTATTTAGCATGGGCAAGTCGGGGGGAGTCCTAGAAAACCACCCCTCCATGCTGCGTTTCCAGGCGTCCTACATTTTGTGTCCCTTAAAGGTCTTAACATCGGTCATAACAGGAGAGTTTTTGCCAAGTTCCTTGCCCGTTGCAAATACACACACCATCACGCATTCACTTGTAAACCACCTTCATTTGACAGACATGTAATTAGGAAAAGGGCATGCCAGTCAAGTGATATGTTAGCAGTAAACAGAGGATTTCATGCCTTTTTTTTTTCCTTCCCATCAGTGAACACTGGATGCATAGTTACTTTTTCATATTACCTTGAGTTGATACTTGCCATGTCTCAGGCTCAAATCAAATACCAGAGTAAAGATAATTTCACATGTCTTGCATCAAGCACAAAGTGTTGCAGACTTATAAACGGGAGCAAATAGAGGTGAGAGAAACCTTTGTCATTTCCAGTAAAGCTTTTTGATTTTTTTGTTTTTAACTTCAGTACAGGATAAGTAATTTGTAAGCATCCCAAGAATGTCCAGACAGCAAAAGTAAAAGGGGAAGGTAGCTTTTTGCCATTTTTTTATTTTGGGTTTTGGTTTTTTAAAAGGTGTTCTCAAGAAAGTATTTGTATAAACTGTTGTTAGACATGGTGGTGTAGGTGGACTGGAAGAACATTTCTATTTGGAAATACTCTTTGCATATCGCCAATGAATAAAACATAGCCCTTTGTGTGCACATTACATCATGTAGCATGACTAATCTTGGAATACTTCCTGGCTTTTCTAAATTCCAGAAAATTAGCGGATTAGCTCAAGTTGACATTAATAAGAGATAGCCTGTCACCTTAAGACTCAGTTAAAAAGAAATTAAACAACATAGAGGTTTCTGAAAACTATTCCTGTTGGTTGCCCAGTCCCTGTCAGTAATAATACCATCTGTAAACTTGGTGGCTTCATTCTACTAGACTCTTTTTTGCACTATCATTTACCACTTTGTTGGTAGTCTAAGAAAAAAGATATTCAGATCTTCTCGCAACACTTTTTTTACACTCCTTAAATAATACTACTACTTACCTAAATTGGATCTTCAAGATAAGGATCACTTTTAAAGGACATAGTCCTAGATCTTTCTTTTCTGATTCAAAAGTTGGACAGGCTACAATTTAAAGAGAAGGGACAAGCCACAGACAAGCTTCTGCTTTATCATCTCCAAAGGCTGAATATTTCATAAACCCGGGTTGTAACACCCCTGCGGAAGGGACTGTAATTTGGAAGAGCAGTTGCACGCTGCCCACCACGAGTCCTCCTGGTGAACACTCGGGGTCCGGGGCACGACAGCAACGCGAGTGAGGAGCAGCAGCAAAACCCCGGCACCCAGCGATACCAGCAACAAATAAAAATAGAAAACCTCACAGCCACTCGCTGTGCACTCTTCCCGGGAAGCAGGGAAACCACACTGCCAGTACCAGTGCAAATATTGCAGTTTAGTTGCCAAGCAACCCCCTTATCCTCTGAAATTCATGTTCAAGTAGCTATAAAATCACTTGTTCAAAGGAACCGGAAAACAAAAACAAGTTGTATCTGTGGTATCCTATTTTGCTAAGCAAAGTGCAGGAGAAGCAAAATCTAAACCCCAACCAAGGCTTTCTGAACGTAAACAAATGGAAATCACAATATTAGCTTCAGGATGCCAAAACTGCGTATTTCTCATCATGCAAATAAGTAAGCGGAGCGCCGTTGGGATTAGTGCTTTCCAAAACACACTTTGGGAAGGGAGACCCGCTCACGCGCCAGCGCCCGATACGACCCACCTCCTCTCCAGTGGACCAGGCCATCTTCAGGAGCTTCAACATATTATTTTGCTCTAGACTGTAGGGCAGAAATTGTAGGAAATATTAGCAATAGTGATCAAAGCCGGCTGACCTGCTGTGGCAAATAGTCAAAAATTTGCATAGACATTTCCAATGATTCAGATTAACTTGATCATAAGCACAATACTCAACCATCACACATCCCAAAAGCTACTGGGGGGGGGGGGGGGTGTCATTTTATTCTTTCATTACTATAACAAGTGAACAGAAGTGAATTACATCGGTCCAAATACAGTCTGATGTGAAATCAAGTACCGGGTTTTTAACCCGGTCGCTCACGTTTGTTCATCCACCTACTATGAGAACTGAACAGAAATGCCAGCCAAGGACCACACATTTTAGTGAACTATCTGCAGATTTCTCACTTATTTCCCATTATTCTGTAGTATGTATTCCACAAACATAATCAAGATTTGTGTGCATATATACTTGTGCATGCATACATGTATATATACATGTATGCACACATACTCATGAGATTGACCCTTTCACAACTATAATGTTAACTCCCTTCCCCTTGTAATGCTTTCAAAATTGAAACATTTCATTTGGACACTGTGGACGTTTTGGGACAGAAAGCTTTAATGATAAGGAAAAAAATAAATCTTTCCAGTTCAAATCAAAATCAAATGTTCTGCTTTACCCAGTATATTTATTCTTCTGTCCAGACAGACTTGGAAAAAATAATTTAGGAGGTTTTTATTTAAAACCAATTAATGAAGTAATAAGAAATATTTTAATTCTTCCTTTTCAGTTGCTGTATGAGGGTCTAACCAGACTCCACCAAGGCTTATAAGAGCCTTACTGTTATCTGCGGTTGCCATGTTACACCATGCCCTTCTTTGAAGCCTTGGTCAGGGGGGTCCTCCTCCCCTTGTCCACTTAAAATCTCCTTTTGGCCACCAAAAACTGCAGTTTGGGGTAGTGCAGGTGGGTCGGTATGGGCATCCTCTCCAGAAACAGCATCCCTGGAGAGACAGCTCTTTACACAGATACAGCAAATAATACTTGAGAATAAAACAACGGACAAACAACCAAAACCACAAACAAACAAACAAACAAAAACAACCAAGAAAGTGATCTTCATGTTAGGAAGACTTTTAATCAAAACCAAAATTTACTACAGGTTAGAGGCAACATGGGGAGTACAAGAGCTTCAGAGAGTGGGTAAATTATTGTATAATATTTCTGAAATGCTCTGATTGAAGGGTTTGGGTTTTTTCTCTTCTCTTTTTTAAGGACAGAATCTTTTAAACTATAATCAGTCTCTGTCACTGTGCTGGTCCATAATACTGTGTCTTTCACTAATCTTATTTTTCTGTCTCTCTGTTTCACCTTGCTTTTGAAATGCTATCTTCTCCAGGATAATAAAGATATACCTCCTGAAGGTCTTTTTCTTCTGTTTTTGAAACATATAGTTTTTAGCAAAGTTCTGGTATGGGACAATAATTGCATGAGAGTGAGCAGGGGATGAAAGACGTGCAGAGAGCAGAAGACTGGGGGGACGGTTGAATGTGCCACATTCCTCCACCCACGGCATCTCCGCCCGGGGAGCTGCAGGCATCAGGAGAAAATGTGCATTACAACCCAGGAAACACAAGTTGGGTGGAGAGTTAAATATTTATTGGGAAGATTTGTCCTGAAGATCAAGACATCCTCGGTTTCCTTGCAAAAACTCAGCCTATGGATGAGTTCAAGCTGAAGTTTGAAGAGGTGAACCTAAAATTAGCAACGGGTGCCTGAGTGCAAACCAAAGAGTCTGTCTGCTCTGACATTCAGTGGGGAGCTGCCAGCTGAGGCCAGGCGTTCACATCTGGCCAAAGCCCTGGCATTAGCATAAGCAGACACAGTCTGGTCTCATTTACAATTTTGTTCAAATGCCATACAAACAACTTCTGTGTGGCTCTTTTTTTTTCTTTTCTTTCTTTTTTTGGGGGGGAATGGTGGGGGGTGGAGTGGTGATAACCATTGCAAAACAAGAATGAAGCTCCAGGCTTTAGCTACAGATTCAATTGGTCATGAAGGATGACTGCGTCATCCATAACACATTGTCAACAAATTCATAGAGTTAACTGCAAATAAAAGTTTGAGCAATGGATCTATGGATAAAATCATTCATGAGGAGGCAGATAGCAAACTCCCGCTTAAGTCCTTCCACTTTATATATATGTATGTGTATATATATGAAGAGATATAAATAAGATGTATAAGATATATATATTTTTTTTTTATAGTTCTCAATTTTCAGGAAGTTGGAAGCCTCATGTTTTCTGTTCTTAAGCCCACCTCATTTTAGAGTTCTTAGGAAATCAGGTCACACCAGTACATACTTTTTTCTCTCCGGTTTCTCCTGCACTTGGTCCTGCACCGGGACGCTCTCTAACCCAAAATAATCAATAGCAACACACTGGTTTTAACTAACTGTACTTTCTATACATGCAATCCAGTCTTAATAAGCATTTTAGCTACTTACGTTTCTGCACTTTTGCAATCCTCTTTTTTTAGAAACATACAGGTCAGTTTAAAATGTTTAAATGTTCATTTACCTGTACAAAAAGTTACTGTCCTTACCCATGCTAATTTGCTGAATCCTGACCATACATTAAGGTTTTACAGCTTCTATAACACCAGACTGAAGTCATTTTATTTGCAAGTCCCAGCCCTGGAGGAGAGGGATGAAGATGGGACCTGGAGGAACCACGTCCTGCATATCTTAATATTCAGGGCAGATAATAACATCTAGCCTTCCCCCTGCCCACACAGTTCACTTCACCTCTCTTCCCATAAGCAGAGGAAAGATCTATTGGAACAGACCTGCAGAGCCACACGCACTTTCCATCCCTCCCAAGTCTAGGTGGTTTCTGCCTAGGAAGCAAAACGCTAAAGGTTTTAGATATTCTCATTTGCTTAGTGTGTCCCTTTATTGCTACACTTGAACTAAGCATCATCCTTACATCTTTTGAAGCTCAGAAACCCTCCACTTCCTAGTGACTCAGTACCACCACCTGTCTACCATAATCTTAATTAATTCAGCAGGTCTAGGTCAAAGCTTGTGTGTGGCTGGTCTTCTCCAATAGTCAAACCTCAGTTTTCAGAATTAACCGGTTTGCACATTTTCATGCTCCTACATAATTTTTATTCACTTCTAGGACTGGCTTACTAGAAGAAATGTTTCAGGTAGACAATCCTAAGCGTGCCAAAATTTTTCACTTCTTTTAATAAGATACATTTTTCTATGACAAGGAATTACCAATGTTATTGGCAAGTCCCATGAACTCAAAGCCCGATACAGATGGCAATCATTTTTAAGAGTCGCTGCTTCCTGTCTTACACCAATTTATATTGTTACATTCAAAACACTTTTCCTGGCTAAAAAAAAAATAATCAAAGTCTAATCTGAAAAAGCAGTAAGAGCGTTAATACTAAATGCTGCCTTTTTCTCACAAGCTTAGGGATTTTTTTGTTTGTTTTGGGGTTGGTTTTTTTTTGGTTGGGGTTTTTTTTTTTCCAAACATCAGGTACACCACCAGATGCCATCAGACACAGAGGTGAGGCTGCAGAGCAGATTTCTTTTCTACTCACCTCCAGCAGCACAGCACTGCCATAACTCAGATACTGTGGATTATGATTGAAAAGACATTATTCAGACTAGTGAAATGATCTAGATAAGATCCCCAGTATAAACAGATTATTAGGCTAAAAATTGCTCCAGCTGAAAAAAGCTACCTTCTCTGCACCACAAAGAGCTGCCAGCTAGGGCTAGAGGAACCAAACACAGGGAGCTGCTACACATAACTCAGTTCGAGCACGCTATTACTCTGTAGTACTTCTCACAAGGTGCCTGCACGCATCCTCGTTACATATTTACTTGTTATTCTCCTTAATAAAACAAGGAATTTTAAAAATGGCAGGATAGTAAGCGAGATGGAAGGAAAGATCATTTACAGCATGTCTATGTTCCTTTCAAGTACAATTGTCAGTAATGATCTATTATATTATTAATAAAATCAATTTAGTTAGAGTGTTCTATCAGGATGTTTAGTACCGATATAAATATTATCAGTACTAAAATTATTTTTATGAGCTAAGAACATTACAAACCAAGATCATTCCATCAAACATCATAGCCCATTGTTAATGTACACTGATAGTATCTACCTCACCCCAGGTTTTCAAATACTAATTTTCCAAGGCGATATACCCAACTTCAACTTAGACAAAACTGGAAAACATAATTCGTCGTTTCTGCAATAAATGCAGATGGGGACACATTATTCTTATATTGCAAATGTCTAGTACTCCATTATGCAGAACATGGAGAGGAAAGAATCACAAGTAGTTATTACTCCTCGATGTTTTAATGAGCCGTTCTTTCATGGGGAAAAATATAGCTGTTGCTATTTGTGTGTATGTGTATTATCCTTCTAACTAATACTTGTGTGATGATATCATGAATATACATATGGTAAATATATTTGGCATTAACCTGCATTTGCTTCATGGCAGAAGTTGTCTAGCATGCTCACTACCACCATATGCTTAAACCCAAACAAAAAATATGAAGGATTTAAAAATCAAAAACGTCTCAGCAACATTTGAAACCATATGGCACAATTATATTTCTTACCAGCTATTTACTCCATGTGTCTCTAGCCTGACAATCAACCTTGGAAAACACAGAGCAAAGCATATGTCGTACCACAGAGAAGCTGGACAACACATGACATTTGCTTTGCAAAGAGATGTGACAGAAGATTATTATTATATGGTCCAATTATTATACACATTTCAAGGCCACCTTAAAAAGAAAACAGACCAAGAAGTTTTCCAGACAACACGCAGATTAGGAAAATGAAAGTCCCCTTGATAATTTAATGGAATGTCAGAATAATCAAGGATGTCTTGTTAGTTATCTGTCCTCACTGGTAGAGATTTGTGACTTTAAACGAGAGGTAACAGTAAAGGTGGAAAGAGATTTGGGTGAAACCTTTCCATAACAGCAATAAGTCTTTGAGGAAATGAATACATCTTTATCCAGTTCTATGTTAGGACCAAACAACCAAGAAAACCTATGAAAACCAAATAATCCAAACATCGATGGAAATTTGGTGCAGGCAGCCTGGCTGAAAAATCTAGGCTTTTTTCATATATAAATGAGAGCAGTTAATATTTCCCAGTAGTTTCACACACATGTGAAGGTCTGAAAACAGAAAAAGGGGAATCATGTTTCAGGCTTGTTGGTATTTTCAGGGGGACTCAAGAGCAATATCAGAGCAATTCTGCTTCTCTTTTCATAATTTGCATTTTTGTATGCATGCCATCACCCAGTTCCATAAGTAACCCATGCACACACAGTAGTTATTCAAATACTGGCATAGGGATAACAAGACATACACAACAGTTACTCAAATACTAGGATAGGGATAACAAAGATCCAGAATGAAAGGTAAAATAAACCCAAACGTATCAAAGTACTGAAATGTTATGTCATTTTTCAAAAACAAAGAGCAGATTAAAGAAATATTTAAAGAAAATCTCCTTTAAATTGGGATAAAATACCTCAGTCTACTGAAGTGGTTTGGAGCCATTTAGGTCCAGATCCACACTTGGACATTTCATTCCCACCAAAATCCATTTGGATAGCAAAATAACTGGCAGTGCTGGCCACACAGCTCAGGGACACATCTTGTTTAATTGTCAAGCAAGACAGAAATATTCTTTAAAAGCCTGGCCCAAATCTGGAAGAGCTCTGCCCCAAACAGCCAGAGCAACCTGAACAGACACATGAGCCTGGAGTCTTTTCAACTAGACAAAGAATTACAGACCAATTTCTACAACATTTACTCCATCGTCTGTATGACCGGCAGCAAGCAACACCTCTGGCGAATTTACGAGTGAGCAAATAAACGCTTTGGTAATAAAACTCGCACAGGATCATTAAAAAAAAGATTTATTCCCACCAGAAACAATTTTTAGAGGCGTTTTTAGACACCGAGTTATTCATTAGCTGTTTCATAAGGATGGGCACTGGCCAGCGATGCTTTCTCTAGCTACACGCGTGGAGTGGGGTCGGGAACGCCCGAGACTCCTGATCTCCTTCCCGTCTGTCTTCCAAGAAGCACAAACAGCTCTACCCTAAAGCATGCTATGATGATAACACAAAGGCGATTATCTATCTATCGGCACTGACCGGGGATCACACAGGAAAATCCTTGATAAGGATTTTTAGGCAGAGAAGGAAACTAAGACATAGAAACTCCCCAGGAAAACAAAGAACTTCGTGACTGCTCACTTTTCTGTCTGAATACTTCATTCTTCATGATCTAATCAAATGCTTATCTTGGCATCACCTGGTAAAATTGAACTTAACCAAGACCTGAAACAATTTAAATGTCAATTCCTTTGATTTAGCAAAGGGAACAGATGCATGATGAATTAGAAATACCACATACACTCTACCTCAGAGCCAGATATAAAGCCACACAAATGCCACAAATATAATTTTATATTTGTGCTTAAGAGCTAATATGAAGATTAGGTCCCTAACATTACACATTGCCCGCAGGAACCATCCCACGGCCTCGGTGGAAACCAGCAGCACCACAAGCATCTCTTGGAAAGTCCTAAGGGGTAGAAGAGACCACCCAACCTGAAGCTGCTCGTTAGCACGTGAACAAATAGGGTTATCGAAACCTTTCTGCATTGCTCTGATGCTTTTATGCTATACAAAGGAGGTCCATCTAATCCTTGCTGGGGATCCCATCTGGACACTGTTCAGATAATTTGCTGACCTGTGTGCAGTACCCTCGTATACTATCAGCTCTGCAGCAAGGGATTTCTGGTTTCCATAGCTCGGTAAAGCTATGGAATCAGAAACACTGATTCTGACTAACATTCAAAAATAAATTAAAAAAAAATAAGGAATTCACACACAAAATAAGAACACACAAAGAAGTTATTTTAGGAAATTACTATGGGAAAAATGGTAATCCATGTACAGTGCTGCAGTAAGGTTGAATTATAGACCACAGGCTGTGTTTAAATAAACACTGTTTTGAAAATTGTTGGATTTATTCTGAAGAAAAAGGAAAAGCATCTGAAAAGCCTAGGAAAAAAAACCCAATCAAATAGCTTTTGAGCTACAAACCACCTACAATGCTGATTTCTGATGCTGACTCTTGCCTATTAGTTGCCTGTTATCCCATCAGACTGTCCATGGAGCTAAGCTGCTCTGAAAATGAGTTGGATGTCTCTCAGAAAAAACATATGCTGCAGTTAAGCAGAGTTATTTATTTTTGTTATGAATTTTCTGGGGCCTTTATCTACTCCGAGTGACCTAGATGAGATCTTGTCCATAGTTGGCATCAATGGGACAGGACTTGACATTGTATGTTAAGAACAACCAGGTAGGGATATGAGGAAAGGGTACGGTATGAATATCAAGTAAGAGAAACAAGACGTCGTTGTAATTTATTACTGTTGTGATAAAAGATAAGTAGCGTACTTATTCACAGACTATTCAGAAGGACGATCGACAGAAGGGTATAGTGACCAAACCTTTTTCTGTAGGATCCAAAAGCAGATTTTTAAGATCTAGATTGAGGTTTTAAGTGCGTCAGCCCAAGCCACGATGCTGAAAGCCCCCCCCAGCCCCACAGCTCTCTGACTTCCACCTGCCCAAGGGACCGGCCCCAGCCCCACCGGGCTCAATGCTCAGCACAAGCACCAGGCCTGTGCCTGATCAAAACCAGGGATTTGCAAGAATAAAAGGGCTCAGAATGTTTGGCATTTTTGGACAGAGTCCAACAGGAGATTTTAAAAAAAAAAAAAAAAAAAAAAAATTTCATTCTCCTTTAGGTGTTTGCTGAGACAGACCATTTTCAAGCCATAAAATATGCCCAGGCAAAGCGAGGAATGAAACCTGGGTCTTCAATAAACTGGGCACATGTTTTAGCCATTAAGCTTTAACAGAAAACACAGCTCTTCCTCCAGCTCTATCACCCTTAACCCTTGCATGAAGGAAGAAAAATTACTGGTGACAATTCACACAGAAACCTACACTGATGACAAGCAGTAAAACCCACCTGTACTTTTTTTTCCCCAGGGATCCAAGCCCACCTGTGTTCAGCACCATCAAGACACCCAATTAACAGTGGTAAGGGAATCAGCACAAGAAAAAGTGCTGGATAAATTTTGGCCTAACCTTGTACATATGTATGCACACACAACCTGAGCCTCCTTGTTTTCACTGTTGCTTCAAAAGAAAGCATGGACAGTTTAAGACTAATAGAACAACTCTGCTTTCAAATACTTATCATCATGTTCTTCAGTGCATGAAAAATGTGTAGTTTCCCATGCAAAAGGCTTTTTTTTTTTTTTTTTTTCCATAAATCAGTCCTGCATCAGAAACACTGAAGATGCTCATGACCAAAAGCAGCCAAAGCAAAACAACAGGACAGTTCATTGGTGGTCACAAAAGGCCATAAGGGATGGTGTGATTTTGCTCACGGGAAAAATCAGGTAATAAGGTGATGCAGTTTGGTAAAGATACATGAAAGCATTTACTCCGTATACATATTGAGAGAGGAAGAAATGAAAACAAGGACAAATTGGTACTCGGGGGCTGAATGTCTCCCTGCTGTCTCCTGTTGGAGGGCTTCCACTAAGTGCAATCCTGCTGGAGCCCTTACGGTAAGCAGGCTGAATACAGATGCTGTCTTGGGCATCACGCTAAGTATTGCTTTTAGTCAGCTCCGCTGAGTGGAAAAGGTCACCTTTGGTTTCCTTTTAAACAGTCTTTAAGTAGCAAGTTAATGGTTGCGACTATGCTGAATTCCCTGGAAGAAGGAAAACAGAGCTCTCAGTGGGGATGGGGTGGAGGGACAAAGGCAAAAGCTGCTGTGCTGTTTCTCATGGTGATACTTTTTTCATTTTTTTTCCAGTGAAAAGCCAACTTCGGGCAGAGAAAATAAATAACAACAACAATAATATTACAAATTTCCAGCTATCTCTGCCTCCGAGTGAGGTGCACGGGACCCAGCTACATGCCATCTCACTGGGCATCTCCAAGAAACGTTTGTTGATTATGGTTCTTGTGCTCAAAATGCAATCACAGAAGACAACTCCAAGAGGAAAACTTGCTGTTCCAAAAAAGCCATAGCAAACTGATTCCAGTGTGAGAAATGCAGCAAATTAACCCAAAGACAAGAAAAAGCCAAAGGGACCACACAATTATCACAAGATTTTCAACTCCTAAAAGATTGAGAATAGGAGCAAACACACCCTAGGACAGCTTGTGCAATAGCAGCTGGTTACGCATGCCTCTGATTTCTGCAGAAAGTCAAGGCAATGTGAAATATCATCCAAGAAGTTATTCTATACCTGTACTCCGATCCTGTTAAAAATTTACAGCAAGCAAAACGGTACAGTTATTTGAATATATCAACTTGATTCCAGCAGCCCACAGCATATTACTTGTACAGACTGTATATCGAAGTAGGTTATCAGTTTTGAATAAAGATGATATAAGGAATAACAAAATTCAGATAAGGTAAACAGATAGTTCACCTGCGACCAAAATTTAAAAATACCAATAGGAATAATTTTAGTAACTCTTTGACAGAAATCATTTTAATGAAGGTTCGTGGCCTGGACTGCAGCTATGTGAAAAGAAAATCAAGAAGCTTTGCAACCTTACTTCTATTAATAGTCTTACTAGGTATATTCGCTATAGGATTGAATTAGAGTTGAAACCTGTAGATATGTTAAGAGGTCCTCTTTCAGGTATGTAAAGAATGTTTATTCATAGGAAAAAAGGGTGAATTCAGCCAGGAGACACATGCTTGCATTTTTTGGAGCTGGACCAAAAGCAAGTGAGAGTAAAAAAAAGTTATCTGTGAAGCATAACTGCCACCTTGTGATTGAACATTGCAATTCAGGTAGTATTCCGGGGCACAAAGCATTTGTATTATAGTTGTCTCTCCCTCCCAAAGCATCCTCAACCTTTGGAGAAAAGATTTGAAAGTGAATTAGTGATTCTTTTCCATGGACCTTCACTAGTGGGTAGCACAGGCTCCCAAATCAAACCAAGAAGTCTGTTAACATTTCTGGTCCTTAGGACTCTTGTGTTTAATCAAACTTCTGAATGAGGACTACATTTACTACTTCACTATTCTCACTTCACTATTCTATTATTCACCAAATAACCATTAATTATCATCACCACATTAAAAAAATGATATTTTCAGAATATTCCTTCCCTTAAGCAATTTCTGTCATTATCCACAAATATTACATGGTTATGCATGGGAAGGAATAGTCCTTCCACTTACAAATAAGAGCATTAAGAGGATGTCAGTGTGGTCAGATACAGAATTTAAGAAAGGTTATATTCCTAGCACATGCTATGAGAAGTTTTACTAAAAGTTTAGGAAAGAGCTATCTCTGTATGTTACTGTGCATTTTATTGGAAATTCCCTTTTTATATGAAGACAGTGAAATCCCAAAGATGCATTAAATTATTGTGAATGAAATCCTGAAGAACTTCTCATGTAAGCAACCTTTATACTAAAGACTAATGTGAGAATATGCTCAGCACATCTGGATTTCTCACTTTTCATAGACATAGCAAGTCAACAGTTCTGTTGCCCAACTTCAAATATCTGGATGCGATTAATCAATACAAAAGTAGTCACAATATGCAAGAGAAGGGAAGATAAATAGTAAAAAAGATGCAACAAATGAAAAATTAATAAGAATTTTATGTTCTTACTTTCTTTTGAATGTAACTTCTCTTACCAATAGAAGAAACATTCGACTGTTAAGGCTTTTATACTAAAAGCGTCTTAGTGTACTCTTGTGTTAAGAGTACACTTAGTATCTCATACTAAGTGTATCAAAAGGACACCATACGTAAAGGAGAAGTAGAAAGACCTGGTATTAAAAACTATAATGTAACTTAACTCAGAGTTAACTTATTATTTTAATAAACTTTGGTCATTCAGTTACAACCTAGAACTTCAAGCTGATTGGCAAGCACATGAAACACAGAAGTGTTTGATTTATCTCAGCAAGATATTCTTGGTGAAAACAGTCTCCATAAGCAGGTTCTGTTTTTCCCTTGAAGACTGTAGTCATAAAACATCCTTGCAATGGATGACACACCTGTATGGTCTAACTTGACTTTGCAAAGATAAAAGAAAAAACCTTAATTAGAATGGAGGAAAAATCCTAACTCTGTCTAGCACCGGTCCCTTGTCTGGTTTGTAACAAAATTAATGTTGGGGTGCATTTGGTGTTTCTGCTGTCTGTGTGCGGTTCTTCCCTTCGACTCAGAGCCTCAAGGTAGGAGGGTCCCCTAATTTTGGGGTGTCAGAGACGCTTTTTGGCAAAGTTTACCATGGCAGAGGGCTACTCTGGGACATCCCAGCAGGCGAGGGTTTGCTAAACCTTGAAGCAAAATGGGAAAAGAGCAGGTGAAGGGAGACATTTTGTCAGAGTCGGTCCTGCCCTGTCCCAACACGCACCCACCTCTGCCCAGAGTTTAAAGCTGGAAGGGGGCAAATGTGGAGGGCTGTTTTACGGCATGGTGGGGGGAAAAGCAGGACACCGATGATTTGCCAAGGTAGTCCAAGATCTAAGGAAAAGACGGAGCATTTTCAGAGCCTTTCAGAAGGCTAGAGGTGAATTCTACAGGCAAGACAAACAGTATAATGAAGATTAATAAGATGTAAAAAATACAAAAAAACATGCAAAGAAAAAAAACCAATCAGAAAAGATCATAGTGACCATGACAACGCAAGTCTTCTGGTCTTTGCTGGGCAGCACTCAACACCACTGCATTGCAAGAGAGGGGCACGATCATTTCCAGTATTTTCCCTATACCTGCTGCCTCATTTTCACCCCTGATCAGTTTTGCATCTTTTATTCCTGGGAGTACAGTCTTGACATCATTCCCATGCTGACCGTGACGGCTAATACTTTGGGGCAGAAGGTTACCCGTGCTTTTTCTCCAGCATGATTTGGCAGCTCTCGGAGCCAAACGTGCCCCACGCTCACCAAGGAATACCCTCATCCTCCGCGCTGCAAAGCTCTGCAGAGCCAGGACCAAGTCCAAGACCTATTACATCCACTAGAAAGACTCCTGTTCACTTCACTGGGAATTGATTCAGACTCAGAAGTAGTTTAGAAGTCAACTTGCATAAGTGAATAAATGAGTAACCTAGAAACAAGGAGCATAATGACTTTAGTAGGCCATGCATTTGGTGCAATGTTAGTGGTACATCTGATGGATGCTTCCTGACTGTCAGATTTTAAATAGTACTATATTTAAGGTTATGTCTATCAAATAAGTCATTGCTAATTTGATACATCTGTTCTGTTAAACTCAAAATAAATACCTGTACAAGCCCATGAAAATTCAGAGTAATGCAATTATTATTTTAGACTTTATATAAAGTATCCTATCACCGTGGCATTCAAATTTATCCTTTCACATATTTACAATAGATATGTTCAGGCAGTATGTGCGTCAAAATGCAACTTCTGCACTTCGTCTGCATACAAGTTTTACTTGTCTGCCTGTACATATATACATGCACATATTTTTTTCCTCTCAGGAAAAACACTGCATGGAAGTATTTGCGAAACTGATTTCATGTGTGGGTGCATATGTTTTATTAACACATTATTTTTTAAATGACTATCCTAAATGGAGGGCTAAAAAAAACCTCCAAAACAAAACAAAAAAAACAGCAGAATTTTAATTGCTTTTGAAGTCTTTTACACATTATGAAGCAGCGTTGATTGCACGGCCAAATACTACAGCAAGGCTCCTTCCACTCAGGGTACGGAAGCAGCAATGCCCACTGCAGAAAAAAACCCTTTAGATCTTACATTACCTTTTGGAATTCGTTTTCTTGTACCCAAATCCACGGCCAAGGTGCAATTTATTACACATTCTTAACATTATTATCCTAATGAAATAAATATTTCTTTTACTCCTGGGAGTTTATCACAATAGCACCCAAGTGCTTTGTAAACACACATTTGTTTTTCCAACACAGCTGTGTGATGAGCAGATACTTTACAGACAGAGCTGAAGCAGGGAAAGATTAAGGTCAAAATTACCCATGACTTGTAGGTGCCAGGTAGAGCCATGGAACACAAACCCTTTAGAATATTTAGCACTTTACATAATCCAATATATTTTTTTTACTGACTTGAGCCGTGGCTGTGCCTGGGGCCCGCTTGCATCTCTGCAAGGGCTGTTCAATGACTGGCACCCCGAGTAAATCTTCCATTTGCGTGGACAGCAAAGGGACTCCATCAAAAAAGATAATATCACTACGGACAGAAAGAGTCCAGCACCGGCATTTCCTTATTTTTGACTTTGGACTTTGAAATTTAGTGACAACTATAACGCCTCCTGTTCTGTGTAGGATTTCTCACTAATTTCTTGAACAAAAACAAACAAGCAAAACAAACAAAAACAAACCTCTGTAAACAAAAAAGAAAGAAATTCAGTGAGGGGTTATTAATGGGGCTGGAAGCCTGGATCCCCGACACAAAGGTCTGAGCATCAAATAATTGGTAGTGGCGATAGCTTCCCACGCGGGGCACAGCAGCAGTTGTTCTGTCGGAAGGAAACAAACAATAAGACAGAGAAATCTTCAATTTCTAGTCGCAGCTTTTACGGTCTAGGGGGCAAGATTTTTTCTGCTCATTTTCCCCATTTATGTTTCATGTACTGCCTGACCCATCTCAACCTTCTCCCTTTCACAGATGCATCATCTAACTCCTTTCCCAGTGCTTTAAGCTAGACAGGCTCACGGGTCTTTTGATCTCTGCATTTCGGCACCTGCTCCAAACCTCCTTATCAGAGCTGTCTGGACCCGTCCTACCCCATTCCCTAGCCCCCTCCTACAGACAGGGTCTTCCCCCCCACCCCCCGCCAAGTTCAAACTACAGCTTTTCAAAGGTGCACGCTTTGGAAAAATAGCAGGGATTTTCAAACGAGGACAGAAGAAACACAAAGACCTCTTAATAAAAAGAGAAAAATTAACTCCTTTTCTCAAAAGCAGGAGGACACAAGAGGGTTTGGTCTGTTTGGTTTTTTTTACAGCAATGATTGTCAGCACTTGGTTTAACAAGCAAAACAAGGCGTTTTCTCAATTGGCACCCTCAGAAACGGCTGAATTTTTCCAAAGAGATTCCAGCAGATACCAACCACAGAGAGTTTTTGCTCAAGAAAGTAAATTTTTGCAGAGTCTTCCACAACTCAAAATATATCCCAATAATTTAGAAACATGAAGGCATTTGACAGTCTTGCCCCAAACCTACCCAGCTGCCAGAGCTGCCCGGAGCCGCACATGCCAAGGACTCAGCACCCCGCTCCAGAACGGATTAGCCCAGTGCTGCCTTTTTGCATCAAACATGTGAGACTGATGGAGGAATGACAAAGATGACAGAGGTATGGCACCGAATAAACTTTTGGCTCGTATCAGGGTTGATGGCCAAGCAGCAGGCACCGCTTCCCCACCTTCGGCATGGGTAGGATGTTGTGGGTCTTGGAAATTGTGCTTTATTAGCACCAGGGTAAATCCTGAACAATGGAAATAACGCGGTGACACACTGTATAAAATAATCCCAGATGCTGAAGATAATTCTCTTTCTGATTCTTCTTCGTTATGATTAGGTGACATCTGGCAGCTGGATGCATCATCTTTTTTCTTTTGGCTACACAGCCTCAGTTAGCGAAGCTACCTTTTACACGAAGCTCTGTAAAACTGCCTTTGAAGTAAGCTTTTTAGAAACACAAAGCTGTAGTTTCAGCTGAACTGTGTGGTTCACACAGACTAAGTCACACCTGTGCACAAGGCAATTAGCAATTAAAATGCTCCATCAATTGAAATCGGATACATCCTTTGTACATCTTCACAAACATCATGAAAAGGGGTTGAGATATTGACAACACGTTCTTAGTTTTTCTTTCTTAAGCAGAAATGGAGTTGAAAGCCACGTCTATTACCACAGGTTACGAGTTCCCTCCTCAATTCTGTCCCCAAGTGCTGATAGCCGTATCATTTCCAGGAATCGGGGCTCTTATCTTGGCATGCCTGTGTCGATCTGGAAGTTCATAATTTTCAATTTCATAATGTCTGACAGCCAGAAGTAATATTGCTTTACTATGAGTGCTGGGTGTTTTCGACTGCTGCAAACGCTCCTGTATACTGGGTGTAAAAACACATAGAAGCGTGCAGTAATTTTCCTTTAAAGGTGGCAAAAAAACCCAGCTGTGGTTCAAATTTCAGATTGTCCCCCCTGCCACAGGCACACCCCCACGGCAGAGTTGTCTTCTCCCCAAACGCAACAAAAAAAACAGCAGAAAATGCAGAGGGATCATGTGTTCAACATATGTCCTAACAGCTCTTGGACAAATATCGGGGTAGCAGCATATTGAAGACTACCACATGGCCTCTTATGGCCAAAAAGATGTTGTTTGAACTCCAGAATTAATTATATCCAGAGTTCTAAGTTTAGGCTCTTTTGTTAGTACCATGCTGTACAAGATGCCAACAGTTTAAGCTACTTTTATGAGAATATAAAAAAAATCCATAATGTAACAAAATTCAAACGCAGTTATGTGGACACTTTGGTTCAGGGATTCGGAACTGTAGCAGAGTTGCATTTTGATAGGTGTTTTACATATTGTTTTACCACAATAAAGACATCCTGAAAAACAAGAAGTGAGCAGAAGCTGTGCAAAGCAAGCTATTTTAAGTACTAGAAGCAATGTAGTTAATTAGAGTACAGACAGAAACATATTAATCCTTGCCTTACCACACTTGTCCACAACTGTCTTCCTTAATCCCCGTAATAAAACAGAACATGCTTTAATGCAGATATTCAGGTGCTGCTGCTGAGAACGATACCTATCGGAAACATTTATATAGAGCTACACAGTTTGGGGTCAAAATGCCGAGGCTGAAGACTACATGCTAATTAACCCAAAGATCACAGTGATGTAATTGGAAATGAGATTTCCAAAAAGCAAGAGATGGCGATTGTTACTTGCCGATAAGGATAGAGCATGTGTATATAAAAACTCCGCAGTTCTTGTTGCTGCTGTAGTGCAAAACCTGCATAATAGCTAGAACTTTTTGGCAGGAGATGAGAAGAATCTTTCCCCATCGTGCAGAAATTTAATAAGCAAAATTGGCCTCTTGTGAGTTGTGTCTGGTCTGTATTTCGTGACTCTGCAGTTGCAGCACTATGTTGTTCAACTGAGCATAGGCTCCATTTTTTTAAAGAAAAGTAACAGTAAGCTTGAAAACTACAGCAAATTTTTATTTTTATACCTGTTAAAGTTTAGGCCGCTTCATAACTATACATTTAAAAGGTGTACAAATGAGCAGCCTACGAGGAATAAGCCTCTAATCTAACATAGATCAATGTGGTACAGACAGCCCCAGCATTACAGCTACTATCAAACTGGGCTTAAGAATAGATCAGTAACTCTCCTTAACCATCAGTATTTATTTGCAAAGCTTGCTGGAGTGTAAAATGGGTAAAGCTGAGGCTCACATAAAACTTGTGAGTTGAAGAAAGGAAGAATCAGAAAAATAATTGACTATAAATATCCCATATGGATTTTTCTCTTTTTTGAGAATTTTTATGGGGTTTGTTGAGCTTTCACTATATAAAATTGAGAAATATTCCCCTTACCCTTACTTTAGGGAAAAAAATAAACCCAAAAATTGTTCAAGAAGTAAATTGAACCAATACTCAAAAGCCATAACATCAGAAGTATTGCTTAATAACATACATGGGTTTTAGATCTCTCCACATAACTTTGCCAGACAGCACAATTCCCAGCCTTGCAACGCTGCTGATATTTCAGGCTGCATCTCTTCAGCTGAGACAGCCATTCATATCAAATTGTGTGGGCAGTTGGAGACAAAAATGATTTTGATGTACAGTTTTCCTGTGCAGGTAAGACAGATACAGTTTAAGCAATCACTGCTCCTCAGTACTTGTTAATGATCCACCATTGCCATCAGCTCCTCATCTGCTGCAGTGCAAAGTTAGATGGTTCAATTTAAATGTGCTTCACTAACCCCGGTTTTAAAAATCATAATTCCAAGAAACTCTTATTTTTAATTAGATACAACCCCCTGACTCTAGTGATATGTTTTTTAAACCCAGAAAATCCTCTAGCTTCACAGCCATCAGTCAGTCTTCTGCAAAGCTAAAAGGTTCACACAAGGGTCTGCCCCAAAATTCAGTGAGTCAGCACCACAGCTGGTGATCCCAGCTAGGTATGGTGCTAATCAGTTTTAAGAGTGCCATCATAAGCAACTTTGAAAAAACTTGCAAAGCTGAAGGAACAGCAGCTTTGTGCAATATCCAGTAAGAGGGCAATAGAAAACACAAGGGACAGCACATAATAAAACCAGTATCTTATTAACCATGCTTAATTAGCAGTCAGGTTAGTCTACTTTTATTTACTCCAATTAGATCATTAGCCAAGTGTTTGTATAAAGAAAAAAAAAAAAAAAAAAAAGAAATTTCTGCAAGTCAGAGGGCAAAGGAAAAACGTTTGCAGGATTTCCAACCCCCAAAAAAGATGCTAATGATTTCTGACCGCCAATTACCACATTTTCTGAAGTCCAATACAAGAGCCAAGGCCTCGGGAGAGATGATTGCTTCTGGTTTTCACTAAGGTTCATTACATATTCCCCTCAAAAATAACCCACAATGGGAAACATAATAAAGCTGTGATATTTGGAATTCAATCATTTTAATTTAGCAGTTACAACTTCAGCAGGTCAGTGTGCAGCATAATAAATATAAATGACAGAGCGAGCAGAAACCAGGGGTCTGATGTTACCATCATCTCCTTGCTATTACCTCCACTGTATCATTTCACCTATAAAGATTAACTACCCTAAAAACAATGACTCTGCAAAACTCATTAAAGGAAGGAGAATGAGACCTCCAGAAACACGCACGCCTTGGTACCCAAACACAGGCAAAGGCTGTAACCAATACTAACAGTAACGCAGACCAGACTTCAAACGCTCACTCAGGATAATTATTACATTTGATCTTTGCTTGGAGATTTGGCATAACAGTAGAGAAACTAAATAACAAAAAAACTAAGTAACATCCAGAAAAGATGAATTACAGAGCAAGATAGGTAGGTATTTTTTTCTTAACAAAATTACGACCCTCTGTTTGCATTTTGGTGCGACGATACCACAGAGTTCCAGGCTTCAGAAGTTCGGGAGGTAGGTATACTTATGTTTTTATACAACTATAGTATAATCAGTACAAATTCTGTAAGTGTTATTAGCTGGAAAACAGTAACTCTGCTTTCTAGACCATTACTGAACAAATTACTTCTGTCATGCAAGGAATACACTCAAATTTTATTCGCATCTCAACCAAATTTTGTGACTGAGCTCTCTAAGCCATCATTTTTAATGCTGAAAAATATATAAACTGTGGCTACAACATAACCGAGAGATGTTACAGAAATAAAGTTGGATTTAAACAGAAATTTAAAAAGAAAAAAAAAAAAAAGTCAAGTCACTACAGCCAGAAAGATGAAGCCTTCTGATCTTGAGAGTGTAGAGGTCTACAAGGTCTTTGTAAGATGCAACTACTACATATTATTAGGGTCTGGCCACTGTCTCTGCACTGGTTTTGTTCCCTTGAACCGATTTGCCTGGATTAAAGCTAGCTTAAAAGTTATAGTCTCTCCTACAGACTGCAGTTCAGACGTGGACTCAAGTTATTAGTTCAGGATTATCATCAAAAGTCGACATTTGCCAAATGATACCACAAAACAGTGTTCAATACAAGCAGGTACCTTCTGTATAGCAAGCTAGAAATATCGGATGGCCTCTACTAGCTTCAATTATTGCTGCTTTGATTGAAGTGCCAATCGATAGAAACACAAGCGATCCATTACGTCCATTGAACCTGGTGCTACCAAAACAATAGCACAAAAAAACCCAAATTTACAGAACATGCTAAGACAGAACCATTGCTTTCTTCTCCTGAGCTTGTGAGAACCAACCAACCAGAGGCACCCTGAAATATGGAGGCACCAGCCACACAAGTCCATGGGGAATCTTCAGTTTTCAGGATTTCAGGCCAAAGACCAGTAAAGAATTAAAAGTTCTCTGAAGTAATGCACTGTTTTATGCACAGCAGAAGACAGGACTCTAGACCACAGGACACGAAGTGTTCTGTATGCAAATATGCTCCGAGTCACATCAGATATCTTGTTGTCAGGACAAAACCCTTCAAGAGCTTTATAATAGATCAGTCAAGGTCCCACGGGCAAGTCTTGCGAAGACCCTCGCAGCGGTGATTAATCCCAGCCTATTCCCGGATCCCTGACAGAGGCAGTTGTGATAAACACCTGTAAAACTGGCCTCCTGCTCAGTACATGCCTCCAGCCCTGGAGCTCTAGTGCTCTGAAGCCATCAAAATAAATTAATGGAGTAATAGGGTTAACTCTACCCCGTTCCTGCCCTTAGCAGAAGGAGGTCTCTAAAAAAAACATGTGGAATTAAATATATATATTTAAAATGTCTGATGTACTCATTTGCTGGCTTTTGCTGCTTCACCCAAGTGTAAACGCATGAACTCAAATTAACTGCAATGTTAAATAAATTTAATAATAAATAAAGTTCCCTCCCAGTCGCATCCCCATATCAAACAGCTCTGAGAATGGCAGCACTGCGGAAACTGGTTGAGACTTAAATACTGGCCTGAAAGGCGTTCAGGGCACCGCCGTTGCATGGTCAATCCGCAAAAAGTCTCTGCCAGAGTGGCCTAGAATTGGGCTGGATTATCAGAGTGGTTGCATTAAAAATAGCAATACCATAAATAAAAATGAGCAACAGCTAAAATTCTGTCAAATTATTTCATTTCATAGAGGTTTCTCCATTTATCTTATGGTAAACAAAGTGTTTTCCTCCTCTAAGGTTGTAGTTTCAACGACCTGTAGAGTAGTTAGAGCACGCCTAATCTCTAAATCTTCCCATATTGAAAAAAAGGAGTAATGCAGTGCAGCTGATCCAAGTTTTTCCTGTGTAAAACTGACTCTCCGATATTCTGCGTAAGAAATCAATAGTAAGTCTGACAGTGTCTCCTGAGTTCCTGTACAGTCCTCTTCACGTGAATGATATTGGCAAGGTCGCTGCTAGCGCTGGCCCGCTGCTTTCAAACGCACTTTGCTTCTTCCTTTGTTCAGAGGGAGAAGTGACATGGGTTTTTTGCTGCTTTGCTTGCTTTGATTGTCTTTTTTTTTTTTTCCTCAGAAAATTAAATTTCATGAAGTTCATTCTTATAGATTGAATGCTTTGTGCTAAACAAATGGTTATAGTCTTTCTGGTGCTTTCAATAAATTAGAACTAGATGTTCAAGCCAATATTGAACTGACACAAATTAGATTTACCAAGCAAAATTTTCCAAAAATATAATCTTATCGAACAAGTACTGTATTTTGCACCTGTCAGAAAATGTTTATTGCTTTATTTCATTAACATGTCCTGTCAACCTTTAATTTTAAATTGCCTAGCAGAACAGAAAAGGCATTTTTCTAAGAAAGAACTAACTTTTCATTGTAAGAGACATCAGCTAATATGGAAAAAAGTACCACTGTGTCTTTAGGGTAATTTTTTTGTTAGCCACTTGGACCACAGTTTTTGCAAATTATTTATGTAGTTAAAATACACAAACCTGTCAGCAGACTCCCTCTATTTGTAACAGACTTTGTCGAGTCTGAAACATTTTCATTAAAATAATAGTAATCTATTTTAAGCTACATGGATTTTTTTTAGTTCTCACTCTGTTGCAAATACTAAATATTTCCCATCAGGAGGTGTGGTTTTTGCTAGCGTTCATTTAAATGAAAGCTCAAAACAGATCCATGAAAACATATTTATGAGAGCTGCTGCTACAGAAGATTCTTCATTTTAATGGATGAAATAAAATCCTTTTTAAAGCAATTAAGAGTATCAGTCTTTTCTCGACACATATGCACAACTCTCATTACGTCTAAGGGAGTTATGTGAGTTCTGAGGGAATACCGTACATGCTCAGCGCTCAGCAGCCGTGCTTTTGGGAAGGACATTCAAACTTCAGGCAGCTGCTGTCCAAAATCCACCACTTAAATGATTTTTCAGTGTATCTTGCAAAGACTAGAGGTGCTTCCCTGCGAGCAGGAGCTTTTACAAGCTCTGCTGTATGTGGGTGACTTTCAGCAGCAAGGCTTGCATCCCGCCTCCGGCAACAGCTACACAGTATTCAACCAGAGCCTGTCAGAAACCTAAAGTATCCTTTGAACACCTTAGAGGGCTGAAAACTTGAATTCTTCTTTAGGATTCTTGGTCAAAAGCTCCAACTGCCCATGCTCTCCCCTATCAGAAGGGAAATGCATCTCTCCAGCATGGTGTCACTGACTTCAGTAATTTACATTGGCCAAATATGCAGCTCCTCTCTGTTTAAGTGTAAAAATGGAAAAATTTGTTTTTCATCAATAAAAATGTCTTTCAGGTCATCTGTGTATTGTAGACCTCCAATGTCTCATTTCCGTGATCTGGTGATGGTCAATCACTGAAAAACAAGTCTGTTCTCCATGAATGTTACAGTTGATGAAAATACTATCAAAAGCCATCATTAACTCATAAGGTTTTGATTTCATTGACAGCACCACATCAAGTGAGTTCTACTTGTTGCCACTAAATTTAATTACTGCCTTTTTGCATTTCTATAAATCATAGCCAGGTCTGCCTCAGACACAGCATTCTCCAGGTTGTCGTTCATTTGCTGATGCTAAAGCTAATTGGCAGTGCCTTCAGAAAAAAATGTTCCTTACAAAAGCCCTTTAAGATACATATTCTTAAGAGCACATAAGTAGCTCCATACTCGTCAACTACCAGATGTTTTGGTATAAATAAAATAAATTGCGTCCCTAACAGACTGCTTAGACAGAACGGATCTCTCATGTGCAAAAATGAAATTGCATTATGCTTTTCCTATGTTTTCCAGCCCTGAAAACCCAAAATCTAGTCAAGCTCTTCAGCAAAGATAGTAATGAGAGAGGAAAAGGATAAAAAGTAAAAAGACTGACATACTTCTCCAGCTTGGGGAAAGTCCCTGCTCTGAGATACTTTGACTTCCCTAGTATTGCCCTTAGAAACAGTTCACTCACAAACACCAATAGCCAGAATTAGGACCCCTCAGTCCTATTGCAGTTGAGTATTACAGCAGCACGTACTTAAAATGCACACTGTTTTATACCTACTCGGATTTGGAAAGTTTAATCAAGCAACCAGCAAGCAGCGATGCCCATGTTTTAATCACAAGGAAGAGAAAAGAGTTCCTTTATATTTCTAAACCTTTAAGGAGTTCCACTTCCAGGCTTTGCCATGCCAACCTTGGTGCCAGAAGCATATTTTTAGGTATTGTTTAAACTGAGATTTTCATATGATCTCCTTCCTGCCAGGAGACAGGCAGAAAGAAAGAGCATTTTCAAAGAGTACAAGGATTTAATTATTTTTTCTAATCACAATTTATATATTAAATTGTAATACTGGGCTTGCCCTGACAGGTGGTCTGCAGATTGGGCTTTTTGCTGTCCTCTATTCAGCCAGCCAGAAGTCAGAGTTGATAAAAAACCGTGCCCTCTAATCTTTATCCGATACCCACACATAAGGCATCTCTTTTTGCAGTGTCCAGACCGATAAGGACCGACAGTAAAACAGAGGCTGTGCCTGACTTCAGTAGGATGTATTGGCTATCAACCGCACTTGCTCAAAGTCATCATCAAATATCCTTCCCAGTTAGCGCCGTCAAGCAGCGACCAGCTCAAGGCATCAGCCATTACCTTTTCATCGAGTGCCACGATGTATTTCAAGACCTGTGACACAGGTCTAATTTTACCTTAGTAAACAGCGTCCTCCCCGATTTGTCAATTTATTGTTGATACACTCTTCGCAAAGAGTTCAATTATTGAGTGGAGAACAAACAGGCAAAGTAAACGTGTTTTCCTCCAGAGGGAGCAGAAGACATACTGCTGGCCCTTTTAAGCGCTCTTCTGAGCTCTTTGGAAGGGAGATTGCTTAATTTAATGTTCAAACAAATGATACAGTCTGAAAGGGCTTCACGCGTTCAGATAATACTTTCTCAGAAATTTAATTCACTAATTTCATTAGGTACCGCATCAGCCGGCGCAGTTTTCAGGGACACATTTAGAGGGCAACTCGTTTGAGTGCAATTTTAAAGAAACAGATTTGACACAGTGTCAATCTATTGCCAAGCTGCATGGCATCTCCCAGGAAAACAATTGAATTTAGGAATGCAGCCTGCTTGTTTTAACCTCCTCTATCTCACTAGGATAAAGTTACTCTTTTGCATAAGCAGTAAAAATATTCAGTATTTGATGATGTGCGACTTAAAATGTCCTTCACCAAGGAAAATAATTCAAGGCTTTTAAAAATGAAGACTCAACCATTTCCATCCCTTCATTTTTCCAACGTTTTTTAATGAAAGGTCATAGTAGTCACTGCCATTCTAAATTTGATATCTCTCCTTGATTTTATAAAAACACCTAAGTTCACAAAACATTTTGTGATAGGACACAAATCTAAACAGAGGTATTCCTCTCAGTTTCAGTATAGAAATTAACTCTTAAAAGCCAGTTGGATGGATTGGGAAAAAAAAAAAATTTAAATCATTATACAGCTGCTGGGATTGACTGAAAGAGAGAAGAGTCCTGTCATTTTTTATATATATATTTATAAATATGTCACCAATCAACAGGAAGAATCCAGGCCTGTGAAAATGCTGTCATCTAAGAACACTTGATTTCCAAACTTCCTCGTGTCCCAATGGCTTAAGAATATTTACTTTACATTATAATCATTACACAGCAGTTGAGGACAGCCTACTGTCTTTGCGCTGTAGTAAAACACCTCACTTGAATTAGCCAAGTAACTTTGTGGAATGTGCAAAAATATTAGAAATTTTTCTTTTTTCCAAGCTTCGCTGTTATGTAAGTAATACAGCCTGACCTAAGTAAAATAAATTATACATCTAGTATGAAATTACAGTCTACACCATGAAAGCGTTGTATTTTGTACTCTTTAAAAGATCACGGCCTAATTAGACTGTGATGTTAAATGTTCAGTCAGACCAATGGCAAGCCATGTGGCTCGTCATTTCTATATCAAGGGACTTGTCTGAATGCAGGTATAGAAACACTTGCGGCTCCCAGCAGAGAGGCCACACGATGTCCTTGAAGAGTCTGCCAAGAAGTTCAAAATCGTCCCCACAGCCCCCACCAAATCCCTGGAGAAGTTCTGATTATCTCTGGATAAAAGTTGAACTGTTTCTCTGGAGAAGGCGTACTTGTGTAGGTTCAGGAGGCTGAAGGTGGCACTGAGGAGACTATGGAGGGTTGGCGAGGAAGGACATGCCTTTGGGTACGTCTGCTCTGTTGTCTACAATAGCCAACAGGCGGTGGGGACCTGTCCCGATGTACGCGGGAGAGGAAGGCAAAAGCAGTAAAAGGCAATTCCTGCCTACATGTTTCAATGGCGCAGCACACAGGGCTGCATGCAATGAGTTTGAAAAGTTGGTAAAAGTAAATTTTTTGGTTTTGGGGGGTTTTTTTAAGCCGATAAGGAGGCTAGTCACATTTAAATTCTGCTTCTGCCTTGCGGCGTGTCTGGACACAGAGAGGTCATGGCTTGATGCTACTTCTTTTGATGATGGAGGAGAATTTTATATCTAACTCATCCAAGTTTTCATCAGTCTTCTGGCTCTGAAAGTATATTAGTTTATATTTCTAAGCGCCCAAATACACTATTAGTATCATTTTCTGTTCTGAGAGGCATTTAATCTGGCCAAAACAAGGAACATGACACAAAACACAGCACCCAAGAACCTGCCTTACAAGTTTGGTTTTAGGGCACAAGACCTCCCCAAAAGGCTCAGTCCCACAGAGGGGTAACATGGAGCAAGTAGTAGCTGTAGAGGACAGCAAAAGATTCCTGTCCACTTCTTGCTCCTTCCTGTAAGGGAACTTGTTCACCCTTCCGGGACTTCTGCAACAGAAGTTTACACTTCAGCTGAGCATTTAATTTAAGGTTGGGTTTCATCAGCACACTCTAACAAAGACTAGTCAGTCTTACAAAGTGTTATGTTACCAGCCCAAAAAGGTTAAAAGACCACATCTCCTCCTCAGACTTTTATTTTCTTCCCTACTGCTTATGACCCCGCTTATTGTTAATATTAACTGCCATCGTATTTAGAAACTGTGACTCAGCCTTCCCTCCGCCAGCCAGGAATGAATCATAGAATCATTCACGTTGGAAAAGACCTTCAAGACCATCGAGTCCAACCATCAACCATGCCCACTAAACCATGTCCTGAAGCGCTGTCCCTGAGGCTGCTCACAAGCCCCGTGTTTCATATGCTCAAGCCCAAGTTACAAAATCTTCACAGCTGATATACGGATGCGTAGACCAAAAAAAAAAAAAAAAAAAAAAAAAGGACCTTGACCTTTTATTCCACCGCCCTAATCCAGCACCAAGTGTGCAGGCTACACCAAAGTCTTCACCAGGTACAGACGTGACATCCACCACTCTGAATGCCTCCCTCGGAGAAGCAGGGGAGAGAGTCTCTTATCCTGGAAAATGTCCTTGGAAGAGGCAGGTGTGACCTCTCCTAGGTGTAAGAGTTGGAGAAGAGCCAGCTAGAGGTTGTAGCATACAGCTTTCCTGAGTGTGATGGGGGAGAACAAGCAGGTCTGTGATTTGGGCTAGGACAACAGGGACAGCACGTAACCATCTGTTCCAGCTCATCCTTTGCTATTTGAAATGGATGAGAGAAGAAAAGATATTAATACTAAGAGCCCTGTGAGATAGGGTGCATCTCAAATCCCCACGAAAGAACACACATCACATATTGTTTCCAGCACTGTAATTATCTGATAAAGCTATTAACCATACCCCCGAGATGCCATAAAGCATTAATACTTCCCACCAAAGCAATCTGAACCACAGCCAGATATTAGTCAGCAACTGTATGTTACTTTGGGAAAAAAAAAAAATATATATACATCAGGAGAGTAATTTCCTGGTATTTCGAGAAACTTAAGTTTACAATGGGAGGTTGAGTTGGCTGTGCACGGCTCTGCCAAGAAACACAGCGCTTCTTTCTTAGCACACATTAGCAGAGAAGAGCGAGCACTTAATACGCATAAAAGGGTGGGAGTCTCGGGTCACATTTGCCCCAGCTTCACATTGAAACCTCATTAAGTGAAACATAAACAAGCTACTATGGATTCACCCCAAAATAAAAAGCTAGCAATATTAAAGAAGCCCAAGTGTAGCTATAGGATTCCTATACATCAATTACCTTGTCAGTTAAATAAATAATGGGAAGTTATTAATGGGGCAAGAGAAAAAATTTGTGACTGAGGCCACTTCAGAATTGAGCAAAGCTACCCTAGAAAATAAGCCAACACCACTTTAATAAAATTCACATCCGAGGAAGTTTGCACGCATCAGCAAGATACTCCTCGTTGAAGATTGATTGAGCTAACGCGTTGACGATGGCCAGCCATCGCAACAACTTCCCTACCTGACTTGTCTACCAAGCAGCACGGCGCAAAGCAGACCTTCGCCGCAGCTGCTGGCGCGGGTACAGAGGAACATACTTGGTGCAATCAGCGTGGAGCACCTCATTGTTTAAAAGATGGATCTGGAACGGTTCCCAGATTATACATCTGCCCCTGTAATTCACGTCTCGTATAATGAGGCTGACATGGGAGGTATTGGGAACGAGCACATTTAGCCACAGTGGGCACATTGCTGTCTGCCGGTGAAACATCCGTGGGTGAACCCTTCCCAAAACTAGCTATCAGAACAACTAGCAAACCAAAGGGAAACACCTACAGGTCAGTTTTGTTTTATCTTCAATTTTGAATGTACTAATATTAATATAGCTGCAAACATAGATTTCCCTCCTCGCCTTCAACAGGGAGCGAATAAAAGGGGTGACATTGAGCCTTATTTACCAGTGAGAGCAATTCCAATTCTCCTCTTCGCTCTCCTTTTATCTCAGTTTCTTCTCTCGCATGTATATTTACCCTCTACTTTGTCATCACAACAATATGCAAATGTATAATTAATGTACCATTAAGAGTTTTCACGAGCACCACCCTGTAGGGTCCAAAAATATCCAACAACACCAACCAACACTCCCCAAAAAACAAACCACAAAACCACCCCCCCACCACACACACACACACGCACAAAATAGAGCTGTAAATGACTTAGTAAGAGGTCAACCAGTCCACCTCCAGTCCCAAGACTGGAGTAATTATACCTGTGCCCGCTGATAACAGCTTCCTTACGACCCCTAAGGACTGAAAGGAGCCTTGTCCTTTGCCAAAGCTCCCCATTGCAATAGTAAATCTGGATTTTAACTTCCTTTCTTGTTTTTCTTTTTGGGTATCAGCAATTATCAGTCTAATAGTGTCTGGTTATTTTAAAGTGGTTCCTGTACCAGAATACTAGTCTGACCCACCATATCTAGGGCCAGCGAGGCAGCATAATTGCAGCATGCTAGAAAACAGAACTGCAAAGCAATACTAAAAGATTTTGAGCTATAACGTTTATACTTGTATTTTATGACTTCACATATGGAGATATCACCTAATTGTCAATAGACTAACAACAATTCTCATCGAGGGCCTAACCCATAGTTCTTCAGAGTCAATGAGACCATTCTATTGCCTTCAAATGGCTTTGGATCACCCCCAAAAGAAAAAAACCAAAATAAATTACAAATTGTCTCATTAACTTCTCCAAATGTCTTTTGAACCACTTCCAGAAAAATAAATGAAGGAAAAAAAAAAGTATTCAAGCACTCCAAGAACACAACTCAAGTAAAGAAAAAAAAAAAGTACTGCCCAGAATACTTTCAAAGTGATAGGAGATAAAATATAATCACATATTGCAAATGACTCCTAAAGCCAGGGAGAACAAAGTCTGCCATAAGGCTGCCCTTCAGTCCTTATATGCCTCATATCATTCAGCCTCTCCTTGCTATTTAGTTGTGTCATGTGCAAAGCATTCACACAATCATTGTCAGAAATAAACACACTTTTCCCCATCTGCACTCACTCCGAGCTGAACAGGAAAAAAGAAAAAAAAACAACAAAACCCCACATTACTGACAAAGCAGTTGCATCAACAGATGTGAATTCTGATTTAAAGAGCCATATTTCTTTCCCTAGAAATCTTTGTTGTACTAAGCATGCATGTGTATGTACTATGCATGCTGTACCATGCACGTGGACGTGCTTAAAGCTTTTTTTACTCAAGTATATAAAAAAAAATTCTTGCAAGCCAAATACATGAAAAAAGTCCCTAATAGGTTCCCAATTCCAAATGTTTTCAGATGTGAGGAGCCTAAATATCTTTAAGCATGCTACCTTGAGCTTTAGAAATCATCACCTGGGGTGCAGCAAAAGCTCTGTGCAGCTGATGTACTCCAGCTGTGATTTTCACTTTATCAGATGCCTATAATTGGTTAATTTGGACCTGCCTACCAAAGCAATAAAATTAATGCCACTGTCCTGAATGTTTCCTGTTCATTGCTGAAATAAAAGCCTCTGCTGGGTGATGATTATGAAGCATGATTGCCCTTGTACTTCTGATATCTGCTTTCCTTAATTTACAACTCTCCCACCAAATAAAACCAAGGAAGAAATAGAAAGTTCATTAGCACTACAAAATTAAAATTATTAAAATGATCCACAGTGTCATCCTTCTGGATTTTGCATCAAATAAAGCTTTGCTCTACAGCGTTTTCCCTGTTTGAGAACCAGATTGCTGCCAGCCTCACATCGCGGCTCACCAGAAGTGAAGTTCAGAGAGAGCATCAGTCTTCATTTTCGACTTAAACAGTTCTGATAGAAAATCAAGTCACACAATTTTGGGGGGTAGAGAGGCTGCAGAAACGCAACCAAAGCGCACATATTCTTAAGTTTTCTATATTGTGGACAGTCTGTGATCTTAAAAATATTGCAGAACAAAGTGTGGCATGGGAAAAGCAGCTATTTACAAAATACATAGCAATTGCTTATAACCTGCACTCTGTCAACACAAAACAAGATACCATGATAAGAAATAAAACTCTGTTTAATCACACATCCTAAAGTGATATCCCTGCATTTTCTGCAGTGTCAGGTTGGATAATTTTATTCCACCTAGGTAAGATTTGCAATACATTTTGAGTTTCCCAATGGATTCTTCCTTTCTCTCCATGTTAGCACATTGAAGCCGCAAATAGCCATTAACCACCGCATACAGAGTGCCACATTCAAGCAACAAGATTCACACCGAGCTGATCCGAGTTTTGAAGTGTTTTGACAGCAAATTAAGCCAAATTATTTTGTACTTTTACTTCTTCAAAAATTTATTCCAATATCTATCGCCCAGCAAAATATACATCTATGTTTCACTCTACCAGCTCTTCTGCAGTAATCAAATAAAAACAAAAAAATAAAAGAAAGAATCCTGACATGATGATTTAATCAAGTAGTAAAAGCTCCAATCCTAGCAATATTCAGGAGGTAGACCTGGTGCAGGTAAGCTGGTCTTGCGAAGGCTAGAGGCCATCAGAGACTTGACCAAATGCATTTCCAAAGGATAGACTAATGTCCCATTCAGAGCCTCCTCACCAATTCAGGTTTCTCCTCAAAGAACTCACTGCAGAATCAGACCTATTATTAAAAAGAGTTTTTAAACACAGAAAGCAACAAAAAGACTTAAAAAGGTCTAATAAATTTTCCTTCTGCCCTTGAAACAATATTAGAAGTTTCTTGTCTATTTAAGCAACAAGAGAAAATGGTGAGATTTTACCTACCAAAAAAAAAATATTAAGAAAAAAAAAGAGCAGTAATTTTTTCTTGAAGTTAATGAGAGCTTATGGTGGGAATGAATCATATAGGATAGACACCGAATACGACATTTTCCACTGAAAACTGTGGCTACATTCCCTAGGTGTATTTCAGGGTTATCTTTAACACACTTACTAAAAGAAGATGGCAGGGCTAGCTGAAGGCTGCTCTGCTGTGAAATTAAGTTACATTTGGCAGAAGCAGATGTTTTGAGAGGGATGGGCAAGGAAATCCAGGTAAGGGAGAGATGCCATAGCATCCTCCTTCTCCTTACCTGCTTCCAAAAATAAAGCTTATATCCCCTCCCATAGATCTGCAAATCCCTCAGTGCCATCACATCGAATTTGGCCCAATATTCAGTAGTGTCTAAGTTGCATCCCTCCACAGTGACCCCACAACTAACGTACCTAAGCCTTCTTCCCTCAGTTCAAGGAGGTGGGGGGAGGAACACAAAAAAAACCCCTGATATACTGGAAATAATTGCCCATTTGGTTTGACAAAAGCACTTGTTAAAATATTTATCAAAAATATCCAGCAGGCGCAGACTGATGTCTGTGCTCTTCCACATAGCACCGGATAAAAACCCAGATACAATATGGAAATCACAATAGGGGACAGGTTGGAAAACCTGAAACAAATGCATTTTACATTTGTCCAGTCATAATCACTGTTGATCCATTTAGCATACAGCTCAATTGCTTTGTAAGCTAATAACAAATACAATTTAAGAAGGAAAACACACTTTCAAAAGGTATAGTACAGAAGGCTCCAGATTTCAGGAGGATAGAAGGATTTCAGCCATTTTAGCATGGAATGACTCCTTTTTTTTTTTCTTCCTTTTTTTTTTTTCTCCTTGTTCCTTGCATGGAGTCTGGCCACAGTCTGGAGTCTATAAATTACACATTCATAGCCATGATAGCTGCATAACAATAATAATTATTTATTTTTTCAAGCACGTTTCATCTTGAAAGGCCCCCTGAAGTGCAGCCAGCTGTCCCAGAGAAGGGCGCGCGGAGCACAGCGGGCCACAAAATAAAGCGCCCGCAAGACGAAACACCGGCAGGACTTGGTGTCTCGGCAGCTTCGGTGCCCATTTCAGACATCTCGTAGCTGGTCTTTTTACGCAGCCCCCAAAAAATGGGCTGGTAAACTCTGCAAGAGTGCTGGGCTTGCTCATGGGAAAGGGTGATGGGCTAAATTAATCCTGAGCAGACAAAATCCTGGTGCATCTTGGAGCTTCCCTTGCTCGTTAGGATGTTTTCCTGATGATCTCTAAAGCCTGGGTAACCCTCAAGTCTCTCCTGATTAATTTGCTTTTCTCCTCCAAGGAGGAATACAGGAACTTCAGAGTAACATCAGAGAATTTATGAAGGGTTTTTAGTCTAGTAACAAAGGCAAAAGCTTAAGAAATGAGTTTGTCAGATATTGACATCTCTACTCTCCCCAGCTTGAAAATAGCTTCCAGGTACGTATTTTAGGTGCATTTGTCTTTGATTAAAGGTGCATCCATCAGCCACGTTTTGAGCCTCAACTATGCATCTCGGCAGCCTTTCCAAAACAAGTATTCTGTATATGCTACAAGGGAATCTCCTCTGCCATGTAAAAGAAAAAAAAAATTATCCAGAAATTCAGTAAATATAAATGACCAAATAAAAAAGCAAAACTATGCAACCTGCAGTGAACTACACTCCAGGGAACTTCTAACTGCTTCACAGGAGTACTGGGTAAAATATTGTATGGATCATGTCATGATGAATTACCAGCACTTTTTTATATGTATGTCACCTAATTCTAACATTTATCCACTTTATGCTACAGCTCCAGTTTTAATTTGATCATCCTCCCCATTTTCTCCACATCCCAAACACTCTCAGGACTCCTTAAAAATAACAAGCCCAATTCACATGAAAATACCACAGATAAATCCAGGCCAACAGTAAATAACGATTGGCTTCTCCCCTCGGATGCTAGAACCGGATTTATACAGCTGAAAAAAAGTCCCAGGCTGTCTGTCCAATATCTACATTTTCCACCCATCGCTCCCTGTGGCAGTATTCCCTTCTAATGGGCTTTATTTTTGCACTAATCTTGCACTAAAATGGTTCAATTTGATGGCAGGATAATTTATGCTTAATCAGGATCCCAATGAACAGCATGTTAAATGAAAAAAAATAATAATTATTTTTGCCAAAGGCTGAAGAACAGCTGACATGTTCTTGAAAAATTGTATCGAAGATGACTACTGTTTTGAGCAAGCGAGAAAAAATTTAACAAATAACTTCTAAATCAGAAGATGACATCTAATTCATTTTCAGCCAGGCAGGATTATTGTCCCACCAGAATGAGACACAGCTCTGGTGCAAGGTCCAAGGTCTGGCGTAGCGGGCCTGATCCTGTGCCACTTCAAGCGAGAAGGGGTCTTGTTTTGAAGTTTAGTTCTTTCATACAGGTGAAGGCAAAAACACCCCAAACAGACATTATCGCATCCGTGATTCATTCCCTGCCACAGAACCATAACAGTTCCAGCAAATTAATCCCCGTAATGAACTTGGGCTTTGCTACGTTTGCTCCTGCTCACCTACACCCACTCACGGGTGCGTGCGTGGTAGCCATGCCCACAAAATCCTGCCTTTTTTTGGGGATAAACACTGCCGAGCCGGGGGTGTCCCAGGTCCTCCCTCCCCATGCCGCTCACAGCGTGAGAGCTTCTGGCCACAAGAGCCAGGGCTCCATCGGGCTGGTACCCACCTCTCTGCAAACGCGGTATTTTTCCATTTATCCTCTACAGTGGGTCACTTTCTATTGTCAAAGTGAGTTAAAGAGGTTGCATTTGATTTACCACCAAACAGCTAAAAGCTGTTTGCTGAAGGCTGACAGATGTATGCAAGGCCACAGCTCAGCAGAGAGGGATGCCAGGCAAGATCTCTTGTGAATTTGCCCGATGGTTTCTTTCATTTTCTATCCAAATTGAAAAATTTTATTGTAAATTTAACTATAAGGCTCCCTTTCCTCAAAGGGACAGGCACTGCCCTGTCTGCTTGTTGGAAAAAATCAGAACTTGGAGAAAAAAAAAAAAAATCAGCAGCAAAGTGAAGGGAGTCAGGTGATGGACAGGGAGGTGCCCTTGGAGCCCAGCACCGAGCAGAGCGGAGGCTGCAGTTGGAAATGCCAAGCCGAGCTGCTGGAAGCGTGGATGGGGGAGGAAGAGTGATAAGCAGGGGTCAGCGGAGCCAGATTTATCCACACCGAAAGAGAGAAAAGCTTCTCCCTCCGCAACAGCTGGCAGTCAGTCACAGGCCGATAGGAAAGATTGAATGGGGAGCAGTGAATAAGAATGGATACTTTTATATTCCTAAGGTTCAATTTGATGTTGAAATAATGCTGCTATCTTAAATAGTAATAAAGGGAATATTTAGGATAGACGTATTGGCCATTTTTTCCAGGATTTCTGCAAAGTAGGATTGTTTAAATTCCCTCCACTCATCAGGGCGAAATAGGATTGTTAAAGGTGCCTGTAATAGAGAGATGGAACAAACAACTCGGGGAGAGGAATAGTTTTCTTGGGTTTTTGTTTTTAATTCAGGCGTTATCGCAGCCTGTCACTTGACTTTGAAGGGAATCAGCCCACTAATACAAGACCGAGCAAAGTATTTCAGCTGTATCACGTACTAAAAATGCATATTGTATACATGCAGAGGATGAACACAGAGATATATACACACTGCTATTCTCTATAGATTAAATATATATTTTAATAAGTCTGTCTCTTCTGACTTCAAATGTTAAGTGCATATGTTAGCTACATAACAATGTAATTAAACTTTCCCTATCAGAGTACTTCTTCACACAGAAAGCCTTTTGGAAAGTAATTGTTCCCAAAGAAGTTTGCCCACATAATTTTTTGAAGCCTTTGCTGGAGTTTTTATAGCTTATCTGGGAAATTAAGAAGAGCTCTGGAGATCAAATGTCAAGCTCTTCCCCTGCAATTTTGAGATTTTACTGTTTAATTTTAATTTCTTAGTACCCATCCATATTTCTTGGAACAGACCCTCAAGATACAATAAGAGTACCTGCAATAACACAAGGAATTAAAAACTATTTTTACTGAAAGACATGAGAACCAGTTGTGAGATGCCATACACCCTAGGACACGTGATTTACACAAAACCTCCATGCTGCCACAGAATTCAGGTTTCCACCATAAATTATTCTGCAACTCCAAAACTTCTTTCCAGCAGTAATGAAAACTAATTGCCCTATTTTACTTCAACATTACTACATAACATCTACAGAATATGCTACAGCACACTCCACCCTATGCCCCAGCATAAACCTTCTGAAACTATTAGAAGTAAAAAGAAAAATAATAATTCATTTTTCCCCAATTCCTCCTCATATCTGCCTGAATCAAAAATCCCATAATCGTATCACACCAGAAAAATCAATGCTGGACACTCGGACAAAGCTGCACCTTGCTCAGCTTTCTTGCGTGCTTGGGTGCCTTGCTCCACAATCACACTGTTCATGGGTGAGATTGCCTTTCTTTAAAAGGTTTTTCCAATATCTAGACTCCTATCCAAATTACAGTTTAGTTTAACTGATAGCAGTGTCTATCGTGACTTACCCTCCTCTCTCCTAGCAGCAAGCCCAAGGAAAGCAGTTCACGTGCTTCACCTACCCAACTTCCACTTTGTTTCTTACCCTAATGAATCAAAAGCTTTAGACATTGATTGTTAAAGCTCGTTAGCAATGCCCCACTCACCAGCAAATTTTCAGAGTTCAGCATATGTCTAATCAAAAGATCATCCATATAAATCAGTCTTTCCTTTTTAATTGTAACATCTCACTGGGCCTTTCTAATAAATATTTTAAATTCATTAAACAAGTTTCATAAAAGTATCACCTTGGGCCTTTTAAACACTTCAAAACTGAAAATGTGAGCCTGGCTTAGAGCTAGAGCCTACTTGTGTTTTAAGCTGGCATTTCTCCGCGTTGACATTGGAGACTGCTGGATGTAACGCGGCCTCATCGCTCCTGCCTGCCCGCCGTGGGGAGCCGACGCCGAACGGCAGCGATTACCGTCTGCCTTTGAAACAAAAGATAGAGAGGCAATGGATTGTCTCTGGTTTCAAACCATTCCTAGGTAACTCAGATGACTTGCCTGGTAGCTGGTACCCAAACTAAGTATCTCGTGAAGGTTCAGATATCATCGGGGTTGGGACGGGGCATCTCGGTGTTGCTGCAGGTAGGGTTTTGCAAGGCTGCGCGTTGTTGTATGGGATCAGGGACAATAATGGCATGAGATAACTCCTTCAAAGCCTTAGGATACACAAAGTGTTCTCAGAAAGGTCACTGCTTGTAGATAAGTCTGACAATTTAATAACACCCGGTCTAAAACTTGAGCATCACCAAGACTCTGTGTAAGTGAGCAGAGCTCAGATAGCAAAGCCACAGAAAATGATCATTTCTAGTGCGAGGAGTTCCTGTAGACACCTTGGCTACAAGCTATGACAACTGGAAAGACACTTCTCAAATTTGGGGGCGAGGGGGAAAACAGGACTCATCCCAGATTTTTTTCCTGCCTTGAGAAAACCATTCATTTTTAAGTGCTGTGGTTTTCTTTTCTAATAAAGCAGTTTAAAAAGCAAGATCTCAAGAAAAAGGCATCAAAATTACTTTGTGTCTCCCTATCATTTGTGACGTGTGCGGAAATTGTCAGGTAGATATTAGTACCTTATACATAAGCTCCTAGACATGCTAAATATTCACAATCTTTTTCAGGTGCCTTCAAATTATAATACATTACACTACCCAGTCAGGCTCTTATACTTCTGGATTTTTGGAGTCTTGCTTATTCTGGAACATTATCATAAAATAAGCACATTTAAAGACAAACTTGATAATTAATGTAAAATATTATCCTCAAAGTAACAGATAATTAGTAAAAATGCCTATGTAAAAAACAACCCAGGGTGTTCCCCATCTTCTTGTGATTAATCCCAGGTATATATATCCAGCTTAGAGCACAAATCAAGGCACACAGGCCAAATTTTATGCTTCAGAGTTACCAGAAACACAACACAGATTTTAATAAATTGAGAACAAGATGACCCATTGAGCTGGGGCTTGGCAATTTTATTTCTTTAATACAAAACTGAAGACCTATCTCTGCAGTTTTTATAAATATCCAGAGCAAATCCTTTACTGTACATGAGATATCACTGAAAAAGCAACTGTTTTTCCTTTCTATTTCACTGCCATTTTAACATAATAGCAGTAGTCCCTGCGCCTACTAGAAATAACAATTTGTTGGGTGAGGGGAGTGCTCCCCGTTCTTCCCCACAATTCCATTTCTGTCCCCAATTTGGGGAACTGATTTTCCTAAGATTTTATGAAGAAAGATTGGACAATCAAGCAGATACAACAAGCTGTTCAATGTTCCTATCCAACTTCCATAAATACAGATCATGTATAAGCCAAAATGAAATCGATGGCAAAAAAAAACCAAAAACAAACCTTTACAGTAGCTTATCATTTTACTATTGAATTTATTTAGTTAGTTAAAATTAGAACACGGGGACGAGGGGAGAGCGGGGAGGAAATGTTTTATTATCCTAATAAGTATTGACATTCTGGATTTAGTATCTCATTCATAAAAATTCAGTTTCCCAGAGTGTAACCGCTAGAAATGACACTGTTCCCAAGGGCTAAGATGTCCATCTGTGAATAACTTTTCACAAAAGTATTGTAAGGAAGAGAACATCGACCGAAGATAACTGGTTACAGCGCTCAACCCCACCGCACGCAGCATGGCTTAATACTTTTCCACATCAACATCCTTTTCAGGTTCAGCAGCACTGTAATCACGGCTTAGACCCTGAAACACTTCCAAAAAAAGAAGGTTGGGGAGGGAAAGTGTTGACAATACCATTTACTTGCCAAAGTGAAACTTTATGAAAGTGTACTGGCTGGTCTCTGAGGACTCTTTACTTGCAGTGTGCATATCTAATGCAGCTCAACAGAAATATCCTGAACTAGAGGATTCAACTCAAGGTCAGATATATTTCTTTAACACAAATATACTGCGAGATAATGACAAGCCATATAAGAAGATTTATTTAAGTATTCAGTATAAATGGCTTGTCTAACCTTTGCTGTTCTAACAGCTACTCCCTCAACATTATTTTTAAGTATAAAAAGCAGTGTTTTAATTAAAAGAACAAGTGTTTTATATGGAGGAATTGGTATTTCTTATCTGATTAAATCTATTTTTAAAAAGGTGATCTGTACTCATTAGCTTTGTTTAGCTACTAGTTGCTAGTTGTGCTTCATGCATCTTATCCATATGTGTTTTAAATATTTGGAGACTCACAAGCCCAGCAATAAAATCCATCACAAAATCTGACATGAAAAGCGACACATCTGAGGTATGTGAAAGGAAAGCCATGGGTGAAACAAATTTAGTAAGTAGGTTTTACTTAAGCAAATGTTGGAGAAACACTGGAGTAATTTTCCTGTTCATCACTCTTTATATCCAGCAGCCTCATTTGTGCTGACAAACCTTTCCTAGTATTTTCAGATGGAAAAAAAAATCTTAGAAGACAATGGATAGTTTCAGACAGATTTCTTTTACATCCTTTTATCTCAGCAGTAGCAAAGAAGTTCATTCTACACCTACTGCACTTCAAACCGTACAGCATAGCGAAGGGTGAAGCCTTCACTCAACACTGGTTGCAGAGAAGCACAGAAGCATCTGCTCTGTGCTCTTCATCAGGCTTGGAGAAGAATTGTTCCTCTGGAAAGGCCTTGGTGTATAATTGACATATATTATTTATTGCAAATGGTTTTGGCAATCAAATAGATTGTTTTTTAATTTGTTTATTATTTATTGCTTGGTGTATCTGTGGCCTGGAAACTCAATAGGCAAGTGTAACATGATTTAGTAACAACAACATTTCTTCAAGACGAGAAATTTACATTGCCACGTCATGAAAGAAAGCCTTTGCACTAACCACCTTGTTAAATGAATTGAGAATATATTGCCTTTCCTGAGCCTCATAGCCGCAACTGTAATTTTCCTTGCAAACTCTTCATTTCAAAGCGCACACACTCTACAGATTCCCAGCTGTCAGCCAACATGGTTGCACTTCCCGACAAAGACATGGGGGGAAAAAACTGAAAACACCTCCAAAAAAGCCTTAATTATAATGAGAAGATATGTCCTTAATATTCCCACCATGCAACGATGCTGCCCAAGCAGCTGCTGTCAGAAAACTGACTCAGGTTCCAAGAGCTCCCTCAGTTCAGCCGCAGTCACTGATGGTCCTAACCAGAGAATTTTCTTTATAAATATAGAAATCAAATAGCATGCTTAAGTCACTCAGGTCAAGATAGGGATTTGCAAAGTACTCAATATAGAGAGAGTTCTCCTCCTTCCATGGACACAAATATGTGGGTTTGGATTGGTGGGATTTTTTTTAGCAGGAAGGGAAAAAAATAAAAAATAATAATAAAAAAAAAATCAAGCAAGACCAAAAAAACCAGTGCCAACTTATTAAATATTCAACCAGTCTGGACCAGCTGTATATACCTTACTCATTTTGGCAGGTTTATTACCATCTGAAGAGATATTTATTTGTGCATTAAACATGCATTCAAAAAAGGAAGTAAAAGGATTTGACAACTGAGTTTGGGTAGTTTAACAGAGAATTTCTTTATCTTAAGTAGTTGCCACATGACCACACACCCTGGCAGTTTCTCACCCATTCTCTCTAGAGGAACATGCACTTTTTCACACCTGACCTCCGGTACACAAGGAATAAAGACAGCTGTTCTCTTCATAACATGCCATTTCCCAGGGTCTGTTTGCAACAAACATGCTATAAAGATTTTTTAAAAATAAATAAATAAATAAAAAGGAGCCTGTATTTTAAAAGACTCTTTTCTTTCAACAAGGTATGTAAAAATAGTTACATTGTGCATTAACTGAGCCATAAAAGAACCTGCTATCATTTCATTTGCTTTTATAACCTTCTTCCACACATAATATCACATTATGCACATTATAATGAAACCTGATTACACTGAAACTTGTAAGACAGCTGGGTGGTGTTCTCGGAACAGGGCTCCCTCCCCACACACACACTTTTCCAAACATCCTTGTCTTCCTTGATTTCCCAAATACAGCAGATGTTTGACAGTCTCATTATGAAAACCATATTAACCGAGTGAGAGCTGTAGGAAAGGAATTTTTAAATAAACAAAATACTCTTGGGGTTGGATTCTGGGGTCTTGTTTCTTGGGTTTGGCATGGGTGTGTTTGGGGGTTTTTTGTGGTTTGGGTTTTTTTTTTTTTTAAATTATTGTTATTTTGAATTGAGGATGGAGTGTAAAGTGCTGCATTTAATTCATTTGCTCATCTATCCTCTAACCACTTAGTTTCTCAAAAAACAAACAAACAACAAAACAAATCATACTAGGAAATTAAGCCTTAATTGACTGACAAAATCAGGCTACCTAGTTTAGCAGACTGACCATTCGGTGTTTAGGAATGAATATATCTCCCGTTCAGTATCAATACGCACTGTGACAGCACTGACACCTCAACAGCATGGAAAGCTGTTTCCTCACATTGTTTGCTGCCCAGAAAGTGAAGACTGGCAGATGTTCGGTCCTTCACTTGCCAGGAAAATTAGCACTTTCCCAAAAGATATGCATACTGAGTGAAGCATCCTGTAGTCATTGACAAAATAGATCTCAGCATGGCAATGGACTGCTTGGAGACAGGAGCTCTTCAAACTCAATATGTCAAGAAAGTACAGGCAAAGTTGTTATTTGCAGCCGCACAATAAAGACCTCAGAACTGTGTAATTACCATAACATCAGAACTAACACAATTTACCATCCACCCATAGCAGCTTCACTGAGACAAAATAATTTACAAAGCTTTACTGGGAGAAGTGTGTTTTATCATTTTGGATTTAATCATAAGGAATCACAGACTACAAGGTTTTACATCAGTTTATTCGTATTAGTTATTTCAATTTTATTTCTAATTCTTTGGGGTTTAATATACTTATTTGTGTTGGGATGAGAAAGATGCACACACAATTTTCCTGAACTTATTTGGATTACCATTTCAAAGTTTTCAAGAAATCAGTCTAAATTGTTCAGGTTTTTCTTGACTAATCGCTGTTAAACCATACGAGTGATTGCTACAGTAAGTCTCAAACCTACTAACATTAAATTGCTATCCAGTGCTCTACATCTTGTATGATTTTGCTTCCAAGATGTGATAAAGTAGGATTTTTTCCACATATAAAGAAATCCCTTTGAAATATGAAGAAAGGAAAACCTGTCATTAAGTGCCAAATGCTTTAACACCCACACCCATGAAGACAGCTACACAATCTCCAAATTCTGGACCGAAGATGGAAGGAAGGAAAATACTTACTTCTGAAAGAAGTATTTTATTCCCTGGTCTGTACATCTCCTGCAGAGAGATGAAGCCTCCCGTGCAGCCCAGACCTGAGACTAATCCAGCTGGAGTTAGCGTTCCTTTGAGCAAAATCCTTGTTTGATGGGGTAACCGCTTGGGTACCAACTGGATCAGCCAGTGACCATAGAGTGAGGGCAGTTTCCTGCTTGAAGTTTTTGGCTTTAGAAAATAGTAACCTAGAGTCATATTTAATTCCCCCAGAACAAACTACCCTGAAAACAGCACAAGAAATCCAACAGTTCTTACAAGGGCTCCAGGTTTGCAGAGGATTAACTGACACCAGCAGTTTTCTACTTCCATTATGCAATATTGAAGAGGAAGAAAATGCAAGAGCCATTTGGGAATATTTGACATATCTTTGGTTTAGAAGACCAATAACAAAAAATTGATTGCAAAGCCCAAAGCCCCACAATCAGATATTTATATCCTCAGCACCACTGAGATCTCCAGAACCTGAGGAGCTACTAGTTGTCCTTGCTGCTGGCACTGTCCTTACTCCTGTCCCCAGCCCCTGACGTAGGGAGGGAAAAAGGAGCATTGGCCCACTTAGACTAGTGTCACCAGCTTTTTCTTCAACAGGAACTAAAAACAGTTTAAAAATTGAACAGTTACAGAGTTTGCTTTGGACAAAGTGTAGAACATAAGGCTTTCCATCTGTATTGGGTTTGCGGGGCAAGGTTTTGGTAGCAGGGGGGCCACAAGGGTGGCTTCTGTGAGAAGCTGCAAGAAGCTTCCCCCATGTCCGACAGAGCCGATGCCAGCCGGCTCTGAGACGGACCTGCTGCTGGCCAAGGCCGAGCCCATCAGCAATAGTGGTAGCGCCTCTGGGACAATGTATTTAAGGAGAAAAAAACCTATGCAACAGCAGTTGCAGCTGGGAGAGAGGGGAGTGAGAACACATAAGAGCCCCAGCCCTGCAGAGCCCCAGGTGAGTGCAGAAGGAGGGGAGGAGATGCTCCAGGTGCCAGAGCAGAGATTCCCCGGCAGCCTGTGGTGATGAAGACCACGGTGAGGCAGGCTGTCCCCCTGCAGCCCAGGGAGGTCCACGGGGGAGCAGATCTCCACCTGCAGCCCGGGAAGGAGCCCACGCCGGAGCAGGGGGATGCCCGAAGGAGGCTGGGACCCTGTGGGAACCCCACGCCGGAGCAGGTTTGCTGGCAGGACTTGTGACCCCGCGAGGGACCCGCGCTGGAGCAGGCTGTGCCTGAAGGACTGCAGCCCGGGGGAGGGACCCACGCTGGAGCAGTTTGGGAGGAACCCTGTGGGAAGGACCCAGCCTTTCATCGTATTTTCTCTCCCCTGTCCAGCTGAGGAGGGGAGTGATAGAGCAGCTTTGGTGGGCACCTGGCATCCCACACAACAGACGACTATAAAATACCAGATTATAGGTGTAGTGGGTGCATCGTGCAAGAACATTCTGATGGTGTAGTGTACACCCTTCACCTTCATGGTTTCCAGCACCATAATGAGGACAGGTGCTTCTGCATGCTCAGAAGACAATTTGATTAGATGAGCCCACATGGAAATAGGGCTCTTCCTGGGCAGTTACACCAGTACCAGTGAGAGCTACTAATGTGCAGCAGCCCTTCAGCATAGAAACTGTGTCTCTCTGTACCTCACACAGAGAGCTCAACCACTCAAGCCATTCAAGGAGTGTCTCTAAGGCCAAGTTCTCAGCAAAGCCTGTATTTTCACAGTCCTCTGAAAATACCATTTCAGCAATAATAACAGGGAATGGTTCATCTAACTACAGAGGCAGCATAAAAGGATGATTTGTTACCATCACCCTGATTTGCCATTTCAAATAATCCTGATAGGTAGCCTTATTAGTCACTATTTGATGTTATCTCCTATGATGCCACATGAAACCCACAATCACTTGAAACAGCATTTCCTTTTCTTGCTTTTCTGTTCATAATTGTCAGGTATGAAATACGGCTTGTCTTAGGCCAGTAAAGCATCAATATAGGATTGCAGCTACATTTGTTTCTTCTATAAATAGCATTTCATAGCAGACTGGGAGTGTTCACAGTGGAATTTATACCACTTCAGCAATAAAATGAAAGTCATGTTGTGGAAACAGCATAAAAACACATATTTAATGACAAAATCTTGTAAATCCTAGCCTAGAATAGTGTTGAAGTCACCCTTTTCTTGCAAAAACATTGAAGACTATATACTAACCAACTTAACACAGGTCATATGTGAGAATGATTGGGATTTGTAGGGTGGCTCAGAACACATTTAGCTGTCTCGGCATTTCAGGGCTCAAGTTAAAAATATGAAGCAATAAAATTCAAATGTGATTATTCAGGAGGTGCATCTGATCATTGCTGGAGAACAGCATTTGAGCAACACTGTTCAGCAAGCAGCTCAAGTACAGGAGGCTGGCAAGTGTGGTGTTTGGTCTTTGGATGAGGCAACCACTTGCAATTCAAGCCATGGCTGTGATGGAGGCAGCCCAGCAGAATCTCCCTTGGCCAAAAGTCATCATCCCCCGCTGCTCTGAGGACCTGGTTCACCCCCGCTCATCATCAGACTTGGGCCTCAGTGGATTTTGTGTCCATTACGGGGCCAACAGTAAATATTTGTCACAAACTTGAGCCTAATGATTTCTGCATTAAGACAAGCAGTTTCAAAGTTCTGGTAGGTAAAGGAAGACACCCAAGAAAAGAAGAAAGGGAGCATCAGGATAAGGTGATACAAGTCAAAAAGAAAACAAAACAAAAAAAGAGCAAAAAAACCAAACACATCAACCTCTTCCTTATTTATCCATGGAAAAGGAAGGAACTACTTATCATCAAGTCATATTTACTACTTGTTTTCTGCAGTCTTCTGGGATCACTAGAATAATGGGCAACGTTGTTTTCTCTTTTTTCTAACTAGTGAAAGAAAACCCAGGAGAGAAGAGCTTAAGGGAGAGGGATGAGGACTGAAATGGTAAATAAAGTCTAGGAAGGGGGTACTTGGAGACAAAAGGAAAACAAGATGTAAAGCTTTGCTTCCAAAGAGTGCATTAAAGCTTTGAATTCATTGCCTTCGTGTGAAAACTGAAAGAACGTAATTTTCAAATTAGATTTTGAACATCAATAAACCGCTTTTGCCAACACATATACTTCCACTTCTGTATATATTTTCCAAAGAAAAAAAAATTCTGAAGCCCAAGAAAACCCCACAGAGGTAACTTACAGCTCTTTTCTTCCAAAAAGCAGGAAATCCAGCAGGAAAGTCTCCGTGAAGATATGCCAAAAAATGTGTTACAAACATCCTGCGGTTTGACTCCAGGGGAACACTAAATGGCGGTGGGGATCCATGCAGATGTAGCAGATCACCTCCCTCACTTCATTTAAGAGAATTACAATCACATGGACTCACAGCAGCTTTTCAATCATTTCTGAGCACTGGAGGCTGACCTGGCTCAAGAGGTCTGCTGTAACTAATTTATTTGTTTAATTTAATAGAAGGGCTTTAGGAAAGAAACAAGGGAAAGATGATCCAAAACAAGCCATTCCTTAAACTCCCTCAGGGTTCTTAAAGTGCCAAAACCAGAAGGTGCTGGTCATACATAAAATCCAAAGGGCGATGCATATTTAGAAGTAAAATAAAAAATCCACCGTAAACACTGTAAGGGAAGACTGGCGTTGAATCAGAGAACTCTGCTTGAAGCAGAGAAGCCAGAAGGAGTCTCATGGAGCCCAATGAACCTGAAGGAATCAAATATGCCTTCAGGAAGGCAACGCTAAAGTAAAATATTCAAGCTATAAATATGCCTTCCTCTGGCAGTGACCCAAGCCCCACAGTTAAGATAAGCAGGACAAGTGTCTAAAGGCTTTTTGACCCCCTGCCAAGACACTGACCACGTTCCAGACAGACAGCACTCACCAGCACACAGAGGAGCAATAACCACTATAAACTTTCCATGGCCAGCAGACTCCGATGGACCCGGTGGCAACGTCAACACTTCCACTGATGAGCAGAGTCCGATACTAATGGGGGAATCGAATGGGAGAACCTGCCCAAAAAACATCACCCCAGTGCCGCAGCGATAAGTTCAAAAAAGTTGTACATCTATCAAAGAGGATTACGTGTTTTGATGAGATTAGTACTGCTCTTCTATTACACACAGGAGGAAAAAAAGTCCAAGCAAGGTAACTTCTGACTCAGCACTTGCTTTACACTTTCAGTAATAATTCACCTTACATTTCAGTAACAATTTGAACTGTACTTTACTTTAAAATATGCTATATTTTACTCAAGTAATTGGAGTTTTCAGCATGACCTTTCAGAAATAGCGAACAGCAGAACAACACACCTTGAAGGAGTGGGGCAAATCACTTATTTAAAGCTAGATACACCAAAGGAACACATACCTCAATACCACAGCTCCAAAACCATTGAAAGCTCTTCCCAGAAGAAATTTATAAATTCATTAAAAAATCATTTAGTATCACCATGAGGACTAATGTGAGTTTTGTAAATTATTTACTCAGTCCTCATACTGCAGGAGACAAGGGAAAGCTTGCTGCAACATCAACACTTGACACAGTAGTCAATCTTTCACTTCTGTTTTATCAGCCTGTTCATGTGCTCTCAAACTTGCTGACCCATATTCTTGAGCTTATCGAAAAGATGTGACAATCTTGTCTACATATAACCAAAGCTGTAAAACTTGGATCTCTTTGTAACAGTATCTTTTCCTGTAACCACCCCAAAGGTGACCCATAAAGAAGATCTAAGATTTAATTTTGGATTTTCCATGACCAAGAGCTGTTAACTCATTATAGTTATTAGCAACAAATAAATGCTACAGCTAAATGCATGTTTCAGTAAAATACTACTCTCCTGTCATTCATTCCACTATAATATTTTCCATTTTTCAATCTGTTTCATTTAAGTAATTTTCAGACAGAGAATGTAGTAATGCTCATCTCTTCGAGAAAGGCTTTGTCAATAACTAAAGGAGCAAAATTCTTCCCTGCTCTCTCATTTGGGGAAGATGCAAAGGGAATGAATGGTCAAACGCCTTTCCCTCCTCCTCTCCATCTCTGTGACACAGGAGAGAAGGGGCCACACAAATCAGGAAAAGCTGAGAATGCACAATTTTTCCATGAGTCCTCTATCGAAAATTCACATCTTGCTGGGAAAGGGGATTTTAAGAGTTCAGAAGGACAACTGGCTGACTTTTCCCTTGAACTCTCCAGTGCCACGAACAACCTTTTGCTTCTCTTACCATCACTCAGGCTGTGTTGTGCAATCACCCAATTCAGGGCCCTTAGAGCAGGACAGAGAATTCGAAGACTTTTCCTTTTCATTACTATTTTGATAATTTTCCTTGCTGGCTTGAAATGCTCTTTGATATGTTACCATCTTCATTCATTGCTGATTACAATGGCTCTACAGATAAACAAGGTAAAAATTTCTTCTTCCATTTCTGTAAAGACTTACACAAGGGCTCTGCACTTTAAATGGCAATGCTCCCACAGACCTGTGAACAACCACAGGATATTTTTCTTCATATCTTTAATTATGGACACCTTCTCCTTCCTAGTCAGTCTTACTTCAAAGAGACTAACAGACTGTGATTTGATGGTCTTATTAGGAAATTTTATGGACATAGAGAGACAAGTGAAAGTCACAGGTAGGAGGCAGGAAAAGGAAAAAAAAGGAGAATATTTTCCTTGTGTCTTTATCACTCTTTCATGGTTAAACATAATTGACAAACCCATCAGGCCTGAACAGTGACCATGTCCCTGGTTCAGAGGGGAAAAAAACACCATTAAAAAAAGGCTACTTTGAATTTGTTATTAGGCCTATTGATATTTCCTAGAGCGGATACAGAAAGGAGCCTATTTCAGCATCTCTCAGGTCACCAGCAAACGTTACGATTATGTGCCTCCATACAATTGAGGCACAGATGTAGGAAGAACATTGAGCTTTGGGGGGATAATCAGATTTATTTTTTTCAATAAGTAGAGCATATTATTTTCAAGTGGTTAACTGAGAATAACTCTTGCAGAAGTACAATATAACAGTAATTATTCCGAAATCAATGGCACAAAAGGGTTCATTTTAAATCATATTATGATTGCTGGATTAAAGTAGTTATTATATAATCGGATAGCAATTACTCCACCTTAATAATTTCTGGGTTTCTAAGGGTGAAAGTGATAATACAAGCTACAGCAGGTGTCAAATTTTAGACTTTGTGAAATGAATATTCTAAAGGCTGGAAAGAAACAAACATATTAGCATATAAAAACCACAAGCACAGAAAATAGCTAAAAATATAAAAACACTTCAACCCTCCTGCCTTGAGCAGACATTCAGAAGCCGTTCATTCATGACAAAGGACTTTCAATGCGTGGTTTAAATCACAAGGAAGGTAAAGCTTCTTATCATCCCTTCTCTGAACAAACTTAATGGTTTCTTGTATAATCAACTTCATTGTCTATGACTTGGCCACCTCTTCTCCAGAGCTGTGAGGCAAGTCTCTAACAGCTTACAGATTTGCAGGACACTATAGAGACATGCTCCATAAAATATGTCTTCATCACACTTGCTTTTGCTCTAGTTCAAAGTTCTGCCAATTCATTTACTGCAAAGGCAGCCTCAACCACACTGTTCTGCCTTGGTTTCTTGCTTCCTTATCTCATTTCTCTTTAATCTGAAACTCCCTTCTTGTTTCTTTAAATAGCAGGTGCCTACTGCTTTTGATCGTATCTCATTCAAAGAGCAACTCTTTTCCAGATCGTACCAAAACCCAAGCCCAGACTAGTTGAAAAGAATACAAGCAAGAAACAACCCTCTTACCAGCCTTCTCCTATTCCTCCATTCTTTTCTGATGGCTTTTACTTATTCCCACCTCCTGAAAGAAATCCATGCTAAGAGACCAAAGCAATGAGGTTTTTCCACAGATTCAAGAGCCTGTCCACAAGGCCCTAGATACAGGAACCGAGGCTTTATTTCTAGCTTCCTTAGAGAAAAGACCTCATCCATGCTTCAGCGGACACCATCAGTGCCTAACAACCGTAGCAAGAAGGCAGAACTAAATACACAACTTCCTTATTATTCTTTAAAATACAGTTCTCTCTGTGGAAGAATATATTGGTTTGTATTAGAAACTAAATGGCAAGTTAAAATGAAGTCCACCTAGTTTCTAAAGGACAAATATTTGAGATGTGCCATTGAATACAAAGTCCATTTGGCAAGGTAAGTAGACGCTGAGGTTCAGTATATACCAAGGTAAATGTGCAAAGTTTAATACAGTTAAAGCAAGGAAAAAGGAAAGTCTCTTGAAAAAAAGATACCTACGTATTGATCGTAGATTTACTAGATATAGTTCAGCACATTAATTTCTGCACAATCCTATCAACATAGGGTAACGCTGACAAAAAATAGACCTTGAAACACAATCAGGCACTGATGTAAGCAGATGGATTTCTGTCACTGAACGTTTCTGTAAGATTGATGTTGTTCTGTGAGGATTTGCTGTAACTGAACGATTACAAGTGCTTCACAAAGTCTAACTGGTTATGGAGTTTTGAAGTGAAAGCCATCAACATAGGGAAGATTTGATTAAAATCTAAAGAGAAATGACATTTGAAAACATTACAATCACAGATCTCAAAATGTGAAAGAGGGATGTCACAAAAAGTCACGGAGAAGGAAAAAAGAAAAAAAGTGTTTTCCATTTGGATTTTCTTCTTAAGAATAAATACTCCACAACTCTTACAGAACAAACCCAGCTGTCTAGGTTAAGATGGTGTGGGACAGTCTCGAGACAGCAAATATGTGCACATAGCAAAACTGCTAGCCAGCTCAGAAAGAGAACTGCCTAGTCACAACCCTTCTACTAACACGTTTCCTCCCACCAGTGCCAAAATAGATGCTGACCAGAGTTGAGCAGAAGCGGTCCCAGCAACCCTGCAGGCACAAGACTGCAGGATTTTAGCATAAGCCCTCCAGTTCCTAGCCCATCCCACCAAATACCTGCTCTTCGAGCAGCAGCCACAGTTGGACTCCTGTTAACCAAGGACCATTCCTTCTCTTACAGCATTCGGTAATCCGAGTGCGCCCTTGCATGTGAGCAAGCAGGGAAGAAAAAAGTAATCCCCAAGTCTGTGATTAATTTATGATCCACAGGGTGAGACTTGCTTGTGCTAGCTTGTGGAATTAGAAGTGCTGTTATTGGTCATAAAGAGTTGGGTTTAGATTCTAGCAATGCCCATGAGCCACAGCACCACTGCACATACAGCACTGAATCTCAGTCCCAACGCTATCACCGAGTTCAACTGGCACAGGATAACTCTGCTGTCTGTTACTATCACGGCAAAAAAATACTCTGCTAAAAAGTGTTTCTTGGCGTGCTTTAAGCAGCGAGATACCAAATGTTAAAGCAGACATCAGTGTAACAAAACATTAAGGTAGCATAAATAAGCCCCTTATTATTGCAAATGCGTATTAACCATTCATCTCTCACCCAACATTTTTCAATCTCATCTTTCTGCCTACTTTCTGTAAAGACGGCTGCTATGTCTAACGTGGGCTACCTAATTCCTCCCTAAACTAGCCGCATGTTGAATTTACACTTGCTGAAGTGCTAAAAGCGTGACATATAGATCTCGAAAGAGATCTATAAAAGTGCTATACAATGCTGGGAAGTAAACTGTAAGGCTGTATTACAGATGATTTCCCTCAACCTAAACTGTTCGCATTATGTCAGTAAAACATCAGTATATATAACGGGACAAAGCAGAAAAACTTCCAGTCAAATACCATTTCTCCATCACCACCCCCCAAGAAAAGCATCATAATACATATAGTTACTGGACTACTTGGAGAAATATGTTAAAGACGGTGTAGAAATACCCGCTCTGCTGAAACAGTTTCACAGGGCAGGACATTTTAGCATCCTACTCCAGGAAAATAGATTCCCAAAGATCAATACCAGCAAGATGCATCAACTCTTTATTGCGGGTGATTTTTGAAACATTAAACCAAGAGCCTTAAATGAATACGCGTATATTTTTCAGAAACTGAAAACACTGAATACAACTAAAGCTCTTTCACTAGAAAGAGAAGCTGGTTATAAAAACAATTAATACTGCAGCTCTTTAACCTCTTTATCCAACTTATTTAGAAACTCTGAGCAGTGATGCTATGCCACTAACAAAAGTTATGGTTTCTGTATTAACAAAGACCTCATCTTAACAGTTGTGCTGACTCATCTGTCATGCCCTGCGATAACCACTTGTGAGATACAGCAAGAAAAGTTATTATGAAAAAAAGAAATGTCGGGTGACTCCCATCCATGTGCAATTTTAAAACCAAAAAACCCACAAGCTAGAGAAATTGGCAGCTGGCACTTTGGGTTGTCAGCTGCCAACAAACTGCATTGTTTTAATTGTTGGAAATGATTGATTATGCAGCTGAGCTACTGAGGTAGCTGAACAATTTCATGACAACACAAACAATGGTAGTGTCACTCATTCTCCTCCAGATACGTGGTCAGATGGAGAGAACAGTATTGTTTTGCCATGCTAAATTACAGCATCTAGGACAATAGCTACGATTATTTTCCCTGTCACTAAAGTTCAGTGTTTGCTGTTGCATCTACGTGGACACCTGTTGCCTGAAACACTGCATATCATCAGTTGGGAAATGCAAGGAAAAAAACATTTTATATAATACATATACACACACTCACACCAATTCTTTGCTCTTTATGTCTCACTTTTCCTCTTACCGTAAGGATTCTGCAGAACATTCTAAATGCTCAAGACAGTATCGATTAGGAAGGCAGAGCTTGCATCATTTTGAACCACATACAGAGCAACAGTTCCTTATTATTAAAATAACAGGGGTGTATTCTGTTTCCCCCATAGAATTAACTTTGTTCAGATCAATAGGAGTTTGGAGGATCTGATAAGTAGTAGGACAGCAAGCTGAACATCTTCATTTGATTATCTTTCAGCGTCTCAGGCGTAAAAAGCATTGCCTATGACTGATTTTATTTCCTTTCCAGACAAGTTAACCTCAAGTTCAATAGGAGTTAGTACTAATCCAAGAATTCTGTCTTTTCAGGGGTGGTGGGCGGAGGCAACCCCCAGGGGTTTTGTGGTTTGCTGGGGGTTTTTTTCTACATCCTGGTGAGCTTCATCTCAGCAGCCCAGAGGCAAAAAAACTAATGGGCTGTTACAAAGCACAACCTCCAGACTGTCAAATACAGAGAACAACAGGAGATGGGGGTGGGATAAAAAAAAAAATTTAAAAAAAAAAATAAAAAAGGTTGGCCACAGGCACTTATGCAAGTCTCAGTGCTAGAGGGTTGATTCTGGAGGAGCTTCTGGTTCATCAACCAAACCCGAAATCTGACTCAGAGAGGCATACTGCTGGTTTGTTGTGGTTTTTTCCCAGCTGCTACATTGTTTGTAATTAGCAAATTTTTCATGCATCAGAACAAGGGCCTGATCCTTCAGACTGTAAACACCAGCTGACAGATCAAGAGAAGTCAGTCCGCTACGGGAAATACCTACAAACAATACTGCATGCCTGTCCAATCTCTTCCTCTTCAAAAAAATCTCAATTTATTAGAAACGCTGGTAGGGCATATACAATTTTTGTGGTACCACCAGATGGTCCATTCTAAAGCCAGTAACAGCAAACGTTTCTCTAAACATCAGTGGGGAGAAGTTTGGCACTGTGACGTTCAGCCAGATAAAATCTGCTGGGTTCAGCAGTCATGTACCAAGCTGAACTTCTGCTTTGAAGCCTACAAAGGACTTACAGTTGGCTTAAGTAGTCTTATTTGACCACTTCTGGGACCTAAAGAAAGGAAGTTTTACTGAGAAGGACTTGATTCTTCTAGTTTGCACTACTTGTAAGGTGCCTGAAAGCTCCCAGCTGGGGAATAGGCGTAAAGATCAATGCAGAAGAAGAATAAAAGCAGTAGTCATACTACTGTAGGATGTTTCTCATGAAGAAGGATCCAGCAAGAGACTGCTCTCCGTCCTACTATATCCACACAGGTTTTCCTCCACACTGCATGTCCTGCTTATGTTTTTTCTTGTTTACCGTTCATTGCCCCGTCACGGTGCTGAATAACGACAGCACGCTGCACTGCTCTGCCCTAGGCACTCACAGGTAATATGTTTTACTACCGAGCAAGTGACCCACTCCCCTTCAGGTGATTAATAGCCAGAATCAGTCATCAGGACAGTACATTTTAGGAGACTTCACTATAGCAGGATTTTGAGCTCAAACCCAGGATGAATACAGAGGCAGCTGAAAACCATGAAAATAGAGGTCTGGGTAAGACCTTATAGCCCTCTGCCATGTCAGCCAGTCATGTCTTCCTTCTCAAGGCCCATTCCTACCATTCCCTTTGACCGAGGAAAGGCAGGTTGGTGGGAAGCTACCCCAAGGCTCAAGGCACAACTTGGCAACCTCCTTCCTACAGAACTGCTCCCAAAGCACAGGAGAAAGCAAACACCCTGACACCAGTACAAGGCACAGCCTATGCTCATAGATAGACTCAGGAGGCTACCGGACCTCATATCCTAGACATAACCCCTGGGCGTATTTATATAGCCACTGCAACCAAACTGAACTTGGCAACCCTGGGCAGATCATCTCTCCTACAGCAGCTGAAAGACAGCAACACCCCCAAACAAGCAAATCCAGCCTCAATCTTCTATTCAGTGAGAGGCTGAATAGAGCCACATACCTGCCAGAGTCCTCTGCGAAGGTGTGGTGGGTTGACCCTGGCTGAGCACCAGGTATCCACCAAGCCATTTTATTACTCCCCCTCCTCAGCTGGACAGGGGAGAGAAAATGTAACAAAGGGCTTATGGGTCGAGATAAGGACAGGAGAGATCACTCAACCAATTACTGTAACGGGCAAAACAGAGTCAGCTTGGGGAAAATTAACTCAATTTATTACCAATCAACCAGATTAGGCTAATGAGAAATAAACCCAAATCTCTGAACACCTTCCCTCCACCCTTCCTGGTCACAGCTTCACTCCTGAATTCTCTACCTCCTCCCCCAGGGTTGGAGTCAGTTCATCACATGTTGTCTCTTCTGTTCCTTCCTCCTCAGGGGCAGGACTCGTCATACTCTTCCCCTGCTCCAATGTGGGGTCCCTCCCATGGGAGACAGTCCTCCATGAACTTCTCCAACGTGGGTCCTTCCCATGGACTGCAGTTCTTCACAAACTGCTCCAGCGTGGGTCCCTCCCCCGGGCTGCAGTCCTTCAGGCACAGCCTGCTCCAGTGTGGGTCCCCTGCAGGGTCACAAGTCCTGCCAGAAAATCTGCTCCAGCGCGGGCTTCCCACGGGGTCCCAGCCTCCTTCGGGCATCCCCCTGCTCCGGCGTGGGGTCCTCCCCAGGCTGCAGGTGGAGATCTGCTCCCCCGTGGACCTCCCTGGGCTGCAGGGGGACAGCCTGCCTCACCGTGGTCTTCCCCACGGGCTGCCGGGGAATCTCTGCTCCGGCACCTGGAGCATCTCCTCCCCTCCTTCTGCACTCACCTGGGGTTCTGCGGGGCTAGAGCTCTCACGTGTTCTCACTCCTCTCTCTGGCTACCGTTTCTGTCTGTCCTGCAACTTTTTTTCTTCTTAAAAATGTTATTATAAAGGCATTACCACTATCCCTGATGGGCTCGGCCTTGGCCAGCAGCGGGTCCATCTCGGAGCCGGCTGGCATTGGCTCTGTCAGACATGGGGGAAGCTTCCAGCAGCTTCTTACAGAAGCCACCCCTGTAGCCCCCCTGCTACCAAAACCTTGCCACACAAACCCAATACAAAAGGGCAGAGAGCAAGCACCACCACCATCCCTCCTGACACTATGCAGGGTGTATTTAAAAATAAATGGTTTGACTCTAACTTGAATAACAGAAAATAGTGCATTACGCCTCCCTAGGTTTTCTCAGGACCTTAACTTCCGTAAGTGCAGTTGGGATTAGTAAAGGCTTATTAGGTAGGTAGGTGTTACATCTCCACCATAAAACTGGAGAGCACAAAGATAGAAAAGTCTGGGGTTTAGCCCTATTTTTCAGTGTTTCTTTTGTCAGACAGCTGGCCCAATCTTTGTATCTTATTGCCTAAAGTCATTCACATAATGAATAAAGGATGCTTGGAAAGTGGAACTGAAAAGAAGTCGTCATTTCTGGAAGTGCAGTTGTGTGTGATTTCTGAAAGGTCACACAGTGCATCAGGAGAAAGAGAGCATGGGTCATCTCGGTTGGCAGCCCTCTGCTTTAATGCTTACACTGTACCGCCTTGATGGGTAAGTGGTTTACCCAAAGAACGTGGTTTAACCCAAAATGTGGTTACATTTAGACGCCGTACCTTTACCTAGAGTAACAGCATGCATATGTATAGCTGACAAGGTAAGGTGACCTTGCTATCTTCCTCTAGCTGATTTCAACTTCATGAGGTTTTTAGTAAGATTGTTAGCATTTTTCTACTCTGTTATATAAAGTGTATATTTATTTCTTCATATAATATAAATAGGATATTGACAAAGTCCAGGGAACTATCAAGAAAACACAGCAATGTTCAAAATCTACAGATTAAAACCAATTTATTCCATTAAAGAATCTATCTCAATAGAAGCTAAAACTCTTCTCATCTTAAGTGTCGGTGGTTCAATTGGGCCAAAGTATATTCCATTCTTTCTTGATTTGACCACTTCTAGCACTTTCCTTCAATTCACACACGGTTTTTAAGAGCATAGTCAACCACAGCTGTGATTAGTGGCACCATTCTAAAAATACTCACTAAAAGGATTTGAGACATTATAATCGGCTGTGGGGTTTTCACATTCAGGTCAATAAAGAATATGATCACGACCAAGGAGTGACTTAGGGGGCTATTACTAAGATGAAGCACTTCAGCTGTAGAGATCAGTTCTGCCTCAGCAATAAGACTGAATGTTACGAAAAGAAAGTATTGGCAGCTTTACGACCATAATTAATTTCTAAGAGTACCCTTTCTGGGAGAAGTCTTAGTTGTGTTTAACCCTGATACTTCAGAGCCAATTCCCATTTCAGGAGTGCTGGGCAGCTGCTGAAAGACATGGTTGGCTTTGGATAACCTGAACAGTGAAGGGAGCAACGACAGGGAGTAAAATAACTGAATATGGCCTGAACTCTAAGGGTGAACGACAACCATGTACTGCCTAAAGACAAAACAGAAGACCAGCAAAGACCAAATTCTTAACAGACATGAGTAATAACGTAGGCTGTTTTTAAATAATTCCCTGCCAGAGTACTATATAACATGAAATCCCGTAATCTGTTTTGTACATACACCAGTAACAATTTGCATGTAGCTCGATCTTCTGTTAAGTGCATCACTAGGTAGACAGTAAGTCGGGATTTGATTTTTTTGTTCCAGTTTTGGTGAATGAGAAGGGCTATGAAATTCTCACAAAAACTTTAGTACATTTAAAATGTTTAGCACAAAGTCATGAAGACACCAGTTTAGCTCTGGAAGCCACGTAGCTGTGCACTGCAGCATTGTGCCGAAGTTAAATAACCAGGGAAAAAATAGTAATATACTTAAATGAACATAATTCATTACAGTGTGTGTATCTCTAAGTTCCAAAAACTGAAGCAAATGCCAGATGCATACCATTATAACTCATGGGGTTTTTATACTTGTATGGAACTTTGCCTTTTTTTTCTCCATATAGCTTTACAGAATGTACTTAATTAACCAGAAGCGTCCACTTGAGAAGTTAAGTCTCACAGTCAGTGACATCAAGACCTAGAGAGAGTGACTTAGCTACTCTGAAAGCAAGTCAAAGCAAAGCTAAAATTTCCAAATGCACAGCTTTTGGCTCTAGCTTGCTGGTCCTTCACCTTTCTCCATCATCCCAAGCACTGCACCCAGCATCCCATCAGCAGCTGCTTCCCGTGTGCCCTAGAGACGACTGGTATCAAGACCAAAGAAATGCTGGAAAGCAGGTATGTGGCATTTAAAAAAGACCAGGGTTTGGCCATTTTCATGTCACCACACAACTTCTCCGTTTTCAGACTGTTGCAGAACTTCAGCTCATGGGTTGCGAACTAATGGATGGGAATGAATATCCAATTGCTTGCTGTGCAGATGCCAGCACCCAGGGAAAGGCACGGCACTGCAACACTCACTACCTGCATGTACAGTTATTCTGTTTAATAGTTATCTGATCACATACATCTACTTTTCACCACCATCAGAGGAATATCTCGGTCAACACAATGCTGGTTGGAAGTTTCACTGTATCAGTTTGTCTCATTATAATATCCATACAAGATACCCATTTGAATTTCAGATAGCAGAAAGCTCTCTTACCCATGTCCTTGTTGACATGATAGGAGAAACTGAAGATCATCCTTATGTAGATTATTTATATACAGTGGCTCATTTCTGTAAATTTATTTGGCAACAAAAGTGTTAAGCTACTTTTAGAGCAAAATAGTAGACAAAAATAATGATGAAAATGGACCATCATCATCATCATCATCTGTTTCTTTTGTTTGCTTTATGATCCATATATTTTATTCCTTTTTTCAGAGAGATGATTGCCATTCAGTTTATACTCTTTTCTAATCTCTTTAGAACTTCTCACAGCAGGTTTCTATTATGAGTTCATTACATCAATGTAATGTCGTTTCTTCTTGGACTCTTCATTTGGCTGCTTGTTGATATGCTGCTAACAGCTATTTTAGGTTCTGAAAACTGCATCCTAAAAGAAACATGATCCCATTTTTAGGTAAAGAAGGACATTCATAAATCCTCTTGACTGAAATCAGTGCAGAATTCAGAAGCCTCAGGATCAGACCATGAAATACCATGGGAGACACTTTTCATTCCCCTAATTTTACAGGTATTTCTTTTCTAGTTATCCCTGTGCCTCAATGATGTCCCACAGGTTGTTTGTCAAGACACTCCCGTTAAAGACAAGCAATTAAAGACAAGGGGCTGCTACCACCCTGGGGTCTAGGCTCAAAGATGCTGTAAGGAATGCCACCATTTTCTGTGAAATCAAGTCCCTTTCTTGGGATTAAAAGTCCCGCATTTAGCTATTCAAACCTGGCAGCCCATGTTTCTGCCTAAAAGCCTTCCCATTTACACAGACAAGGAGAAAATATAGACTCCTACAATATTCCAGGAGATCTCAGTTAAAAAAATTGTCAGGGGTTTTTTTTTTTTACTATTTTTTTCTCCTTCTTTGAGTTTTGCTTTATTACAGCATGTTTTTAAAGTTTCATTATTTACTTTCCTTCCCTTATACTGAACACCTGACATTTGTCTTATTGATCGACACTTCTGTTCAGCCTCACACCAGATATTTTTTCCTTTGCGGTTAATATGTCTCATTTACTGAGGTCCCCGGTTTCAAACCATTACCAAATACATAACCAGATAGTTGCTTCCTTAAATAACACCACGGCAGAAAGAAATAAATAATAATTACAAGTTTAGCCTTACAAACACAGTCTTTCATGGAGGGCACGTTGAGTCTGTTGTACAATACATGACCTAAGCTCCCGCCTGCAGATTGCAAAGGTCTTTTGGTTGCTGTTAGTCACCCACAAACTGGAAGGGCTGATTTCTCACCCAGACCCAGGAGTAGACAGCGGCTGTTGATAACTTTTGACTAAGCCTGAGTTGGAAGGGGTACTTTATCTCCCCTCAGCTACCCTTTTTCAGATCCCTCCTTTTTCATTGTCATGCAGGGAAGTCAAACTCCTGTGCTGTGAAATTGCAAACTGTTTCCATGGAGATGATTAATATGTTCATAAATCCACAATAATTCATTCACTGCAGGACCATGGCGGATGAAACATTGGTTGTGAAAAGAAGAAAATGCCTTTAAACCCAGATTTTTTTCCTTTTAATAATAACCCAAATAAAGAAAACAATTAAAAGCAAGTGAAAGGCAAATGAACACATATTTTACATTATTGTGTCTCCAGTATGGTGTTCAGCTATTATCTTAACAGGTGTCCTAAGATACTTTTGGTTGGTAGACTTAGAGAATGCTAAAGAATACCTAGTCATCAAACCTTTCAATATCTAAAAAGTGAAACAAGTTTGTTTAATGATATTTAAGGCATGTAGATGGTATATTATTATTATTTATATAGTTTCATGATGTGATAGGCACTTTCAGGCAGATGATAGTATACAATAATTACTGTTATTGTGTCTTAAATAACAGCACAGGCATAACAAGAATCATCTACTATACTACAAAACTGCAGTATCTCAGAAGGTAACACTGGCAGTTCTGGCGAACGCTGACTTTTGATGGACACCAGTGCAGACAATCATATCCTTAGCCAGTATTGAGCCTTTCCAAAGGGTTTAATGGAAACTGGAGCAGCTGCCAATCATTTTGAACAGTTCTATTTTTAAATTGTCATGGTTTTACTTAAGACTTAAACACAAATATCTATACAAAATGAAATGTATTGAATTTTCACTGTATTTGACCCCAAATTAATAAAAAACTATTAACATGAATGTGTAGAAAGCCAACAGTCATATTAGCACACAGTCATGTAAGAGGAAAGAGAAGTGTTGTATAATGCCTCTGAGAGCTTTCATACAAACTATACCTTTTTTACTGCATCTCCCATTAATGAACATTTTTCTACCAAAACTGTGTTTATAAAATTCAGCTAACCATCCTGGGATGTGATAGACAAGCAGAGCTTTTCCACTTTCTTAATATAGCCCTCTTAGCTAATGTCAGTGCTGTAAAGACTCACTTCAAAGCAAACGAGGAGAGATGAAGGGCTAGATCTGGAAGATGAAAATACTCATTCTGGTCTAAACTCTCCAAAGAAGCAGAAGCAATTAATTTTAATTAGATTAATTAAAAGTAATTTGAAATTCAAAATTCTGCAATGCAGTTCTGTCACCCTGATTCATCATGACTAGTTACCTGTTTTTACTCTAGCTAATCTCAGTGATTTCAAGTGCTTCGGCAAAGGTGCAAACTTTGGGACTAAAATGGCAGAAAACAAAGTCATTCGGGCACCTAATTTTCTAGATGACAAACAGCATCACAGTATGACCTCACACAGGTCCATTTTCCTCTCTGGGTCTGCAAAAACAAGTTGTGGTGTCTCATCATGGAAGGTTCAATGGAGACACTCCATTCAGGCCAGTATAAGGAAAATCCCATTTCCTATTAGAAGACCAGAACCAACACCTCAGAGTTTCTGGATCCAGCTGCTAAATCCTTCTGCTTTCTGCAGGTCCGAAAGATTTTTGAGGAGCCCTCCTCCTAAGTTTACAAACCTGGGCCCATAGAGGAGCACTAAGAGAAATATGGTAAGCATTCTGTCGGTATGTTTTGTACATTTTAATATACGATTCTGGAAGTCTAAGGAGTGGTCGATAAAGCCTACAGAAAGTCTGCCATTCAACTCCTATAGGAGGAACTTCTATGGAAATTTTCAGATAATATTGACACTACTACATACAGCTGCAGCAGTGTATGATTTCACTCCCGTTGGATGTAATGGAGATTTTTACAAAGGTAAAATCAGTCTGGAGTTGTAGGTGCCCTTACTCTAATAGCATATATATAAATATTTTGCTAGTATATGGGCAATCAACCTGAAATATATTCCTGTTTGAGACTTTCATCTGTTTCTTTCAAGGAACTGGTTCCATGAGAGTTCAAGGCACACAGGTAGCAGAGAGAGTTTGCATCTAGCAAACGTCTTCCTAGCACTGAAAGCAGATTTCCTATTTCCATATCTGTTTTAATGTTCCTATATAGCGTTCATAGCACTGACATATAGCTGCCTGTTAACATGTGCTGCGGAGGTTCAGGGAATAGCTGGTGAAGAGAGAAATAAATTCAACAGCACCTCAAAGTCAGAGAGGGTAACAGATGCGCTGGCTCCAGCACTCATCCTGCTGCAGTGGACCAGGGCCAGGGAGACTCCTGCTCTGCCCAAGTGTGTTCAACCGTGAGGTTTGGATCCGTCCCCAAAGCGCGACTGCTGCTCCTGGCTAGCTGATGAAAGGAAAATTCAACCCCCGGGCACCAGATGCAGCTAAATGCTGCGACGGGTAACCCATCTGCAGAGCACAGCAAGCTGGCCGTGCCACTTCTCTCGCTTCGGGAGCAGGGAGCAACCTGGAAACAAGAGTTTACAAAACAGATCAAAGGGATTTGCACCTGTGCCACACTGATTTATGAGCATCCCGTATCTACTGTACATGCAGGCAAATGAGGGTTCTGGATGCACAGAATTCGGAAATCAGGTTGAACGGACACCATTTACAAAAAACCATACATTTCTCTTTTTCTTATGCTTTTAATTTCTCCACCTAGAATTTTACCCTCAGTTCAGCCTGTCAAATTTCTTATTTTAGGTTTTCCTATACCTAAAGATAGAGGGAATCTGCCCTTTATCCTAGGGTCCCGTTCCTAAGAACTTACATTTGGGTGTTACGCTGGATAATGAGGATATACTCATTATTAACCAGCACTTATTAAGAAAAATTAAAACTGTCCAGGACCTTTTAATACCCAGCTTGTGAGTGACTCTGGTAAGTTCCTTAGCTCCAAACCTCATTGTATGTAGGGCTGCAGCTCAGCTACGGCACAGGGCAGATAGCATTGCCACAGGCACCGTGAGCTTTAACCACAAATGGAAATCCAATTCTTGGCAGTGCTCAGCTGCTGTGGGGCTGCTGAGGACCGCCTAACTACCTCAACTAGTCAATAGCACTGATTTAATAGAAATAAGTGCTATTTCTGCTAGTAATTGTTTTCAGGTTCAGGGCTTGGGTTATCTACTGTTGTGAGAAAAAAATGCAGGACTTCGGAGCTGCTGAAATCAGATGCTAGCAGGTAACTGGCAGGCTTTGAAAAACCTTGTCCTAGGCTAGATTACCTCTTAATTTTACAGCTCTGTATTTTTCTCAGTGAGCTGGGACTCCAGCTCCTGGGATGTTTTGTAACTCAAAGTCTTCATTTTATCTTTAAATGGCACACTCTCAGCACTGAGTGATTTCTGGTAAATGTCCTTCTTGCTGGGCAGGTTTTCCAAGATCTTCTGGTTCTGCCTAAATCTGACTTCTACCGCCAATTCATGTTTTTTTGATGGGTTGGTTGGGTTTTTTCCCCCTGCCTGCATTAAAGACCAGCATGCAGGCAACAAACAAACTGAGCTTTAACGACATGTAAAATTTGGCTTTGCTGAAGAAAGACAAGGATGCTATTTAACCCTTCCAGAAGAAAAGGAGGGCATCTGATTCAGTGCTTTGCCTTTAGCTTGAAAGAAAACAAGATTTGGCTTAAGACCTTCAAAACAGTTTAATTTCTGCTGCAATAACGTGTTATTCACTCATTAATCACCAAACCAGTTTACCATCATTACTTTCCTAATCTGTTTCTAGGCTTCATCCAGAGTCCATCGACTTTAATGAGGTGTTAGAAATTTTCAGGATGCAACAATTTTCAATTTTCTTCAAGGTGCAGTAGCCACAGAATATTTATATATAACAGGTTCTTCCTCCTTTGGAAAGAGCCAATAAATATCACTAACAACCAGAAGGTCCTCTGCTTTCCACATCCTGAGGAAAGCCAGAAAGAACAGTCTGGTTTGGATTCAGAGGACTTGGGAGGAAAATATTCTTATGTACTTTCAGCCACATAGCTAAGGCAAGACCCACTCCAGCACTGAGCTCAGAGGAAAGTTCATTCAATAATTTCAGACCACTAGATACTCGAAAAAGACCTAGATGTATAAACTCCTGACTTCCCCCAAAGCTGCATGTGAGCTGAGGGAAGCAGAAAATGTCACTTCCAGCCCATAGTGGCTATTAGCCCAGAGCTGGGCACAGCAGCCCCCTGCCCCAAAGGCTTTCCAGATGGAAAAATCGAGATGGTCCTTTCTGAAGGACTCTCTGCGTGAGGTTTGTCTGGACCATACAGGGCTGAATTCCCTGCTTAATTTTCTCAGCAAATCTTAATAAAACCTGTAAGGAAAAAAAAAAGCAAGTCTTAAATTATTAAAAAAAAAAAAATAAATCAATAAATCTAATTCAAATCTAATTCCTCTTCCACCTCCTTTCTAGTCCTGTTTCATTTAGGTAGATGGTATCTGTGAGCGTCCTGCAAAGTAAAGTACTTTTAGCAATGTACAAAATGAAATTCATACTTTTCTATTAGTACGTTCAGTATTTTGTGAGCTGTGGAGAATCTGTTATCGAAAGAGAGAATTTTAGGTCTAATTACCTCCACCAAGAAGAAAATGGGCCCCTAGAGGTATAAGCCAAAGTGAACAGCAAATACATTTATTATAAGATATCATCCAATAATATCACCAGCACAACGAGAATTGGTGCTGTGATGACATAATATAATTTCAAACAGATGCCTGAATGACTAGAAAAGGCAGTTCTTATCAAACTACACAGCAGCTTTTAAAACATATTTACCAATAGGGACAAACTGTCTGTGTATAAAACGAGAACCTCGTAGTCTGCTGCTTCTTACATATTTTATTTATAGACTCACCAATTTGCCAGTTAACCACACAATCTGTCTTAGAAATGTAGGCAGTTTTATTAAACTGCTGTTCTCTCATAGTTCAATTTGCTCGCTAAAATTCCTTGAATGGCACCAAGGTCCCTTCAACTCACAAAATTGGACACTTCATGACTTATTATGACAGTGACTACATACTACTCACCTAAAATGTGCAGAGAAAATAATTGTTATTCATTTTTGTGATTTAATTTTTTTTTCCTCTCATTAAGTACTATCGCCTAATGTGTTTTAAAAGTAGGTAATTTTAGTAATGGAAAGACTTATGAGCTCCTGTCCAAGGACTTATATTGAAATGTGGTTAATGCTCACAAGTTCCACAGAGACCAAAGGGAATTAAGGGTATCTCTCAGTCCTAGATCTGGGGCCTGGGTCTGATGTAATTATCCTCTCTGATGGCTTTTAAAAGACTAAATGAGACTGCGCCAAAAATTACAATCTTTTTAATCAATGTTTCTCAAGTTTTAATGCAGTTGTGCATACTCTCCCTTCTGTACTGATAAGGAAGAGAATGAAGACACTATTTAACAGTGGCAGCACTTACTGCACCTCCAGGAGTCATTGAGGTCCCACAGCTACTGCAATGGATTAAATTAAATCAAAGGAAAAGATTGACGCTCAAATTGTAAAACAAATTCATTCTGCTGCCAGAAGCAGGGAGAGGACCATGATTACCAGGAGTGGGTTCCTAGTTTGTGCTACCACCCCCAAAACTTTATAGTCTAATCCTAGACATGGTTATTTTTTCTCTAAAAATTCCCAGCAACTGCATTGCTCTGCAAAAGATGGATGAGTTGCCTGTATCAAATTCGAGGAAAAATTGGACCTGTAAAAATCATGTATTTAATTTTATTTTTTTCCTACAAATCTTTACAGAATAGTTGGATTGGCACAAAATCAGCAGTTGGAACAGAAAGCCTAAATAGCATGTGGGGGGCTGAACTGTATCTCAGAGACCCCAGGCCAGCCCAGAATAAAAACATGATGGCTACATCATGCACTACATGAAATGGTTACAGAGAAAAGCCATTCACATAAATCTTCTGGAAGTGCTATTATTATTATGAAGGCTTTATTCAGTTTAGCAAAGCCACCCTTTTTGTAGAAAATTATATATTTGATTCCTCATCAGAATAAGTTACACACCATTCTGGCCTGGGATTCCTAAAAAGAATCCTAAATATTGATAAAGAATGTCAATATCTGAGAATACAACAAGATTTCAAATTCAGTTTGATATTTTTGGCATTTGAACTTATCTCCTTATTGTATAGTGCATTTGCTTTTACTGTTATGCCTCACAAACACCCGGTGTCCAGTTGTACTGGTAATAATGGGAACTACAGCAAGGGAGATGAGGCAAGAACTTAATTTCTTCAGTAAGTTTGCTTAAGACTATGCAAATCAAGAAAAGTGGGTATAAATCTGGTTTTATAAAAAATATAAAGTATATCAAATATAAAAATAAAAGAATATAAAGTATAATTCTGGAACAATATTCTTGGATAAAAGTGAGCTTGGGATACTCAAAGTATTTTAATTACAACTAGTAAAATATGTGGGAAGAGAAGGGAAGAGAAGGGATCTCAAGAAAATAAGACTTTCTCAACACCAAAGCATTTAAAAAAAAAAATAAATTACCAAACTGAGTCAATTAGTACTATCCATGCCATTCATATTAATTAAAAAATGCTTATCACCAATTATACTGCTTGTTCGCACCATCCTTACTTCATTAGTGCTAACTGGAAATAATTATGACTGATATGTGAAATATTTAATTAAAAGATATATCTATTGTCACGTTTCTGGACTGTTGAGTGCAGTGTTGTCAGGACTATACTGCTGTCTCTGGACCTTCTGTAAAACTTAACAACATCCTGTGCCTTTTCTCATTATGAGCCGGAGTCTTATCAATCAGGAAGAAATCTAAATCTTAGCCTTCACCTTCCCCTCAAGAAATCTGAGAGAAGAACTGATGTGTTTTTACCCCGGTTCCTGGGGAACTGAGGTACAGTCAGTCGCTCAGGCATCCCTCTCTCCCTCCAACAGTCTCCTCCTCTTCCGTTTGAAGTCTTTGACCCAGTTCAACCAGCTTTGACAGAATAGAAGACATCCTTGCTTTCCTCCACGTTTCATGAAACTTCGGTTTCCTCCACGAAACCCATGAAACGTGGGTAGAGGAAAGGGACGCACATCCCTGTCCTCCCTCCTGAGGGCTCTTCCACTTGGGCTGAGCTCAGGTGCGCTCCCTGAGCTCGGCTCGCACCCAGGGACGGCGATCACGTCCAGAAGGCTCTTGCCCACACTGCCTTGGCAAAACGGATTACCAGTTTTACTTTGCCAGATAATAGCATTTCTAAGACAGACTGGAAATACTCACAAGGATTTTAATGAAAATATTGTTGCCTGATTGCACAGCCCAGGAAAGCCAGTGTGACTAAGGAGAGAGGCATTTTGGAAGTCTCCACATTCAAGATAGTCTCCTTGAGCTGCAGCTGCTCTGGCAGCTAATGCCTGCAGACCTCTGAATCACAAAACTTTCAAGATTCATAACAGCCTCACCCAGAACCACAGGAGGGAAAGCAAAACCGGTGGCTCAAAAGCCACGCTCTACTGTTTTACAGCTCTCTTTTCCCCCCAGTACTGCGAAGTACTGACAGAAACAGTGAAAAATAGGTTCTGCTCCATTAACTCCCCAATCACTGCTGCACTTTGCTCGCTATCAGCAACGTCTGCTGTAAACGACGGTACGGATGCCAACGGTAAGGACAGCAGCACGATACAGGTGCTTCCCCATGCCCGTCGGCACGGGACGCCTTCGCTGCACAGCCCTGGCATGGTGAAGACTCCGTCGGTTTGCACCTGCACCTCTGTCTGCACAGAAAGGCAACACGAGCCCAAACGAGAAAAACCACCCGACTTACACGAGCTTCGCGAACTACATTGTGCTCAAGTTGTAGGCAAGAAACTGCTCTTTTCCATACTAGTCATATTATTTTCTATTAATGCAGTCCAGTGATTACCATATCCATACTCCTGTCCCCCCGGTAATCACCAGCATTAGGTAAAATGGGTATATTTTGAAAGCTGCACTTTGAGCCAGATCCTTTCCATTTTGTTATAGCACCAATGACCTCATATAAAATTGTTTGTTTCTGTCAAAGCCATACAGCCATACTATATAGCCTGGTCAGAAGGCACTACCAGGCTTCAGCATCTATCTTAGCCTCAGAATGAATAGTCTGAATTATCGACTGCAGCATGCCCAAACTCAGCCCTTTACAGACTGGCAAGGGTAAACTGCCTTTTATAATCTCATAAACTGGGAGGCTGAAATTACCACCGCAGTTGTCAAGAGTTTTATATAGATTAAATCTCATCTATGATAGACTGGTAGCAAAGCTGAGTGTTTGTTTATGAGAAAAGAGCAACCATAAAGAGAGAATTAGCTTCCCTCGCTCTCCCCAAACCTTATTTGAGAACTCTTCCTGGCAGTCCTACAAGAAAAAAGAAACAGAAAGACACCAAAAATGAACAGTTTCTTCCTGACTTTGTCCTTTATCAGATACCATGCTTCAGGGAGCATCATCTTCCACAGAATAAAATGGCTTCAACTGGGGTTGGGAATAGTTCTCGGTGAAGTAAATGCACATGTATTAGTGATGTAGTCCTGAGTCCGGATCTTTTCACTTTGGCTAAAGGGTGAGGTAGTGCTTTGGGGCTTTTCTTAAGCTGCCACGTTGTTAAACAAATAGCTCATGGGGCAGAGAATACCACTGGGACCACCGAACTCATAAGAAGTAAGTTGCTGGGGAGGAAAACCTGGGAATAGCTCTGTGGTCTGTGTGGTAAAGCATCAACCCCACAAAAGGTGCTGAAAGACTTGTTGGCCAACCTGTTGGTTTCATCTAGCTCACTTCACATGGGGAATTACCTTTATTTATTCAGATTATTACTTGGGTAAGAATTAGGAATTAGCCCTCTATCAATATCTGAATAAATGCATTGGAAATCAGGACAAGACTGGCATCCAGCTGAAGACAAGGGAGCACTCTCCAGCTGGAATTCTCCATCAGACGGTGGAGATAAATAAAGGGTTTTGCAATTAACACAAGGTACTTAAAGTACATGAAAATCCCCTTCCCCAAACTCACAGGATATTTTTTAATGGAAAGTTGTGGTTACGCATTTTTTGTTAAAGGACTGGGAAAAAGTCAAGTAGCCCAGATCCGCATCCCTCACAAATGATTTAATGGCAGATATTCCCAGCAGATGCTGAATGTGGCTTTTCCAGAGATAATGAAAGAAAACTAATAAAAGCAAAGCTTTAAAGATGAGAAAAACAGACCTCCAAATCTCCATTCTCAATATACTTACCCTATAACATAACTTCTTGAAATCAAAGAAACAGTGACTTTTTTTGACAGAATTGACACCAGCCATCCGTAAATTCATGCAAAAAAAAGTCACTTTCCCCAGTAAGTTCACATTTGGATTACTTTGCCTTCATGTTAACTTTCAAATAAGCCTTACTCCTGCATCTAGCCAAAGCCTTTACTCTGACATTGCCTTGAGATGCTCTGTCTGTTAGTAATAATAAGGACAAGTGAGAAATTATTAAAAGAGATTTATTGAAAGTGACTGAATGCTCGAGGGTACCATAGTAGGAGGTTCGATCCTCAGAACAATTTTATACAGCATATTGAGGCTGTTTAGACTTTCAACACAGAAATTTTAAAGTTTTTTCTGATTCAGAGCTACTTTGACACAGCTTCAAAGCAGATCCATCTCAAAGCACCGTTAAAGAAAAAATGGAAATATTTCACAATGACAGCTCTAATATCCGAACTGAACCTAAAAGTTGTCAAATAAATTAATAGTGATCTAGCAATTCTGGTAGTGAACCTTCTAATGTACAAATGGCCTTAGGTTTTTAGCCTACTTTTTTAGTGCAGTATATTTGCAGATGAATTTAGAAAATGCTCACTACCAGTTTGTGTGGCATTTGACCATAACTGAATCCACTCAGTAACTGTTAACTACAACGTTACATACTAAAATAATTTAAAAATATGATCTTCCAACTTATTTAATTTTCCCCAAAGGGAATGAGTTTGCAACTAAACAGTATCTGTGTTCACCAAGATGTACTTATTTTGGTTTGGGTTTTTTAAATGTTTGCTTTAAATTTCCTTCTGCAAATTCTAGAACTGCATTGAAAGCAGGAAGATAAACTGCTAATAATGCTATGAGGTACTGCAAGAGTATAAGATTTATTAGGGGAACTGTATGATGAGCTATATAGTGGAGAGAAAATTCACCTGTGCCTGAAGACTGCCTGGTGGTCCCGGCTCCTGCAGGAATCTCATCTGCTGCAGTTGTTCGGATGACTTGCTAGCTCCAAGGGGAGAGGTGGAAAATGAGAGGGGAAAGAGGGAGCCTTCATTCAGAGAGGAAAATCTGTGCACCTCATAGAAAATATTTTTTTTCTTCCAGATGTGAGGCATAGATGTTGACTTTTAACACTATTGTTTTAAACAATATTTACTTTGATAATATAAAAATGTAATGGTTCATAAAATGGTAAAAATTTAGTGACATAATAAGTAGATGGAATTTGACTGAATTTCTTAAAAACAAAAAAATTTGACAGCAGACAAGAGTTGTAGAACAGTTTAACATTTCATAATTTTTTTAGATTTGTTTTTAGATCAGACAAAATGTTGTGCTCATATTGTGATTTTTCATTCCAGGCAGTGATGGTCTCGGAGGGAAAAAGAAAAAAAACCAACTCTTTCAGAACAAAACTATCTGGACATCCCTTTCAATAATGGTAAACTGATTTTTTTTTTTTCTCATATTCATTTTTTTTTCTGCAAAACAATATTTCGGTTCAATCAACATATTGTTCTTGAGGTTTGTCAGTTGATCAGCAAAATATTTTTTTCCCATCAATAAAACAGATTCTGACCCATCTCAAAGACGCTGCACATAGTGAAAAATTGTGTTTATGTTGATTTGATTTTATTTGGTCTTTTTCTATTTTGAAAAGCTATTTCTTTTTGTCATCTCTCTCACAAAAGTAAAATTTTAAAATAAGGTTGCTTTCTTCTTTTTTTTTTTTTTTCCCTCTAAGTTATACTTTTACACCAGCCTTCCTGTTTCAACCCAGCTAATTTGAGCATGTCACTGGTTTTCCTGGAGTTTCATTCACCCCCAGTAATACCAACATTTCTTCTGCCTGATCATTCCTTTCTCTTCTCAAGAGTTCGTTTCCTCAACCCATTTAAAAATCACTTGCCTACCCAAGGATATAAGGAAAAGCTAATGTATTATACACCTCTTTACAATTTCCATAGGATCATGTGGAGTTTAAGCAGAAAAAAATGTGATCTTTGTGCAAATAAAAATGCAAAAAAATCAAATGCCATCCCTCGTATGAGCCCGGGGCACTCAGCACAAGCTGAGTGTGACTGTCACTGGGCAGGATGGGCTGTAGAGGTGATGCTGCTCTCTTGCTAAACATCTCCAGGAAAGGCTTCTGTGGACTATATAGAACACCGGGTCTGGCCACAAGCAGTTTCACCCATCGCTACAGCAAAATAAATTTTATTTTGCAAACTTACTCAACTTCAGCAAATGAGAATCTAAACAAATTCTTTTTTGTCCTCAAAGTGTTTCTGGGTTACTATGCTGAATTGATTTCTGTTACAAAAGACCACTCCTGTCTCACTTTTCTGTACATAAATAGTACTCTGCTCTATAGCTTCAATCATGTTGAACAAAGTACATTGATTCCTCCCTTTTTTTGTGTGGACCATTAATCAATAAAATCTAAATAAAATAAAATCACACCTCTTAATCTCTGTCCTTTCATGAAAATAGAACCGTAGAAAGAAAATAGCTATAGTAAGTATAGTTCAAAAAATTAAATTATATATGTTTTCCATCTACACATGAAAAAAGCAAGATTTTTCTGTCAAAGTTAAGTCTTCAGAAAAATGCATTTAATTTTTATTGGGGGGGGGAAGGGGGGGGGGGATGCCACCTTGGTCTTTCTTTTCCCACAAATTCCCCAAGGGACCCCTTTGACAAGGCTGGTATTATGTGATACTACATGTAGCTGGCGCTGCTCCCAGGCCAATGAGATCCAAAGCACTGGGCAAAGCTGGAAGATCCCTCCAATGGTTTGCAACCACAACCAGGTTCATCACTCATGCTGGATTACAGCGGTTCTGGGGCTGCTGCTTTGGAATAAACATCAGCGTGTGTATTTGAGAAGCACCACAGAAAAGTGTATCTATACTACAGTTAGAAATTTGCCTCCAGTCTCAGTAAATCAATATGTAATATATCAGTTCATATTTTACAAGCTATCTCTCTTTTTTTTTCCATCAAGGAAAAACTGGAGCTGGATTTGTTTGCTGCTTAGTTATCCCAGAGACTCTGTGCAGCCCAAATACAGCCACATTGGCACTCATGGTTGGAGAAATATGCCTACGATGAAGGAAGTCTGAGTTTCTGGGTAGAATCATGCCACTCCTGTAGATCAAACAAACCTGGCTTGTTGCAGGGCTGCGATACAACCAGTGCTTCACAAGAGCTTCCAGCTCTGTGCCATAGGTCTCACAAAAAAATTGTATTATAAGTACGAACTCTACTCAAAAATGCCAAGCTAATTTGCAGAATCTCCCAAGCCTAAATGGTAAATGCTGGATGGGATATTTAAGGGATAATCTTCATCCCCAAATCCTGCTCAGTCAAGCTGCACCTGAACTTCTGCTCTAAATTACTCTACTTGCATGACGCGAGCAGTGGTAAGGATGGTGATCCAGTGCTGCATGTGGAAAATAGAATATCACTGTCTTACTAGTAACTAGATGGAGCACTTGTCATTTTTTAATCGGTTATGTGATGTGTGGTATAATTTCCTTCCATCAAGCAACTTTCAGGGGTTTGTTTTTTCAGGGTTTTTGCTCTGGGACATTTGGATGATAAACTTGAAAGCCAATGAGCAGATGGGGGTAATCCTTGCATTCATTCAACTATAGAAGGACCACTTATGTTTGGACAGCTGGGAACTACTTTAGGAGAGTTTGATTTGCAGAATACAGAACAGATTCAATATTGCTTTGGCTACACAATTTCAACATCTTGCGAATGCATCACCAGTCATGGGGGTTTGCAATCAACATTTAGTGCATTGGTTTGTAACTGAACAGTTACAAATCCAGGGTTTTGCGTCTGGATGAACTGAAGCCTTTTCATTAATACATGGCAGAGAAGGATGAACTGTGTTGTGAACTGGTAGGCGAAGAGGTAGCACAGATCTGCCCAAGCGAGTATATTTCTTTGCACGATTTAAAAGGAATGTATTTCTTTTGCTTAGTTTGCAAGGGGAAATGTTTAGTACACTTCTTAGGGCCTTGATGTGCCAATAATGATAGCTGATAATGTTATTTGTAACACTGTGGCCTCAGCCACAGCCAGCTAGAAGCAGAGAGAATCAGATTTCCCAGTTGTGACTAGGGAGAAGAGAGTGCTTACAGCAGGGGCAGAGACCCGACAGAAACACTTTCAATTATTTGAAAGAAAAATTCATTTGGTCTGTGGGGTTAAACGTGTTCAGAAGCATTTATCACTAGAATTTACCAGATTGCTCACGCACGGTTGCAAAGGACATAGCCACTGCAACTGCAGGTCAGGCATCAGGTGGGGTTATCCGTTCCCTTTTACAGGAGATGCCCACCTTGTTCCTCCCTCGTCTACAGCAGAAGAACGTAGGTATAATCACACACGGCACTATAAGGAGAAATGTGAAAGTTGGAAAAAACTTACCTTTGTAGGAATTAAAAGAATGTCACAACCGGGAAGAAAAATCCGGAGAGTCTGCAAAGCAAGGGGAATTATGTATTCAGACAGCAAAGCACATCTGTCTTTCCTGACATCACCGGTCCCAAGCAGACAGTGAGGAATGACCATGCAAAGGGGTGTGATTTCAAAGGAAAACGCTCCTCTGGTCCCGTCACTGGTGGGCAAGGAGGGGAGAGGCAGGGGAATGGCACACTATTAGGGATGCAAAGCAAAATGCAAGAAAAATTCTTAATCATAGCTGAGTTTGTACCAATGGCTTGGCTGGGAATACTTTCAGTATGGCAAAGAAACTCAGGTGTTCTGGGCTTTCTGTTGGTGCTCTCATGTGGAATTTGACTCCTGATCAAAGTTTACAGTATTAAACATGAAGGTAAAATACATAACGATGTTGGAAACACCACAATAGCGTAAGCATTTCTGCTACAGGAATGACCCTGCATTTATTAAGTGAACATTCCCCTGTAAGCACATCACAAATTTTAAAGTCCTCGCCCGTTTACAAATTAGACAAACATAAATGCTAACTTAATGCCAAATTGTGCCATTTAAATGCACACTAGCCTTTTGTTGGAAGCTGCGTAGTTGATTCTAAATTAGGTAAATTATTAATTGGTATGCCTGTTTCTCTTCTGTGTCAGTACAGGAAATGGTAAAATGCTAAATGGCAGCTACCCAACATACTTTACACATATATTAATTAACAAGGGTAAGATTTTAATCAACTTGCATGAGGGAAAGATTAATTGAAACATTTGGAAATTTATGTCAGAAAGCCCTTTTAGTTCCAAAGGAAGAGGAGAAGAAAATCTTTGCAATTACAGTCTGCGCGATTACTAGCAGAAAGAGTGTCTGTTACCTGGATTTTGTTCCTGGACTGCACTAGTTTTAATGCAACTACAAATCAGTTCCTGGGTTTTGACATCCAATATAAATTTTGTTATATCAAGACTTTGGGGACTTTGCAGCAAGCTATTGTAAGGAGCTTTTAGGATTATATGGACATTTTGAAATTTGTTCTTACCTTCCAACTGTGTTCGAGTGAAATAGGCCAAGGGAGACGGATTGCCAAAAGCTCCTGGTGTTTGTTGGGTTCATGCGGACGTTTCCCCAGCAGAGCTAATTCTCCCAGCACTTGTCACTCAATTCCTGTAGCTCTGAGCTGCAAAACTGCTGAAGGTCACAGGGGGAATGTCCTTAAGCAACGCCACGGCCACCCATTTTCTTTGACGCAAATTTTTTCACACGTGGGATACTTTTCTTACGAGCAGGAGTCGGGTGGGTTCCTCCAGATATCTTGGAGCTCAGGTAGGATCCGGACCTCACAGCTGCCGCTCTGCTAGAAAAACCAGCAGTCCAATAAATCCTAATCTGTCTCTAGGCACTCGGTTTTCTTAAATTTTATGAGTCACAGCAGAGGATTTGGTTTATTGAATTTTGGTATTAGAAAAATGTAATTATTTGAGGTTGAAAACATATAGAACTCCTTTTGCTTTTAGCAAAAAAAAAACCCCAGCCATGCTAATAACTCATTCCCTTAGAGCTGGCCTTTCTTTAGACCTTCATGATCTACTACAAACACACACATGCACTTTTGGGGCTGGAGGTGCTCCTAACCGTTAGCTTTACTTATTTTACCTGCCTGACTCACTTCCAAGCATAACGTCTAAAAGAATAAGAGTTTAGTACATGCCTGAGTCACAGCTAGGAGAGTACGACTGTGGTCCTCCATGGTACAATGTTAACTTCTTTTCCAATAAAGCCTGTTGAGATAACATCTTAAAATGGATTTTAATGAGAAAAATGAAATCTCTTTAGGCTGTATTTTACCTCAGCTTAAAACAAAATTATTCTCCAATAATTTACTGAAGTGACCCTCTGCAAACAATATTACATGAAATAACTGCAGTTCATTATCTTTATAATAACAACATACAAAATTCAGTGCTGCTTAATATTCATTTGAACAGCATGGCCCTTTGTTAATAATAGGATGCGAAACCAATGTTTTGGGACTCTCAGCAGAAAAATGACTTATTTATAAAGCACCTTTTATCTCTTAACTGACACTGAATCGCTCTAGATCACATGCAATTAAAGCACAAGAAATGAAGGATGGGTTTTAAGAGCCAGAGTCCCTCTTTAGCTATGCCACCTGACCACTCCTTTACTCAGAAAAAAGCCCCACTGATAGCTCGTGAAAGGTCACTACTCAACTAACGGTACAAGTACAGCAGTATACAGCCCACAATCATTGCAAAAGGCACAATACTGGCCAACACTTACTTTTTTTTTTAGAAATTCTATCTGAAAGGTTTTTTCTTTGACCAAATATGCTACATTTTTCATGAAAGCAAAGCCATTTGCTACATAAATAAATACAGTTGAGCATCCTGGGAGTACTGTGGCTCTACCAAGCTATAACTACTGGTAAAAGGAACTTCAGGAGACTGAAGGCATCGATGTTTCCTTTGGAAATTTTGGTGCCTTATCTAGACGTGCTTGTTATCATTGATACTATGAGTGCCAGAACAGCACAGTTAGTGATCTTAAAATGAAGGAAAAAAGCCCACCACACAGAAGTTGATGTGCTTTTCAGCTGTATTTGAATAAGGTGCAGACAATGAAGTTTTTCCTTGACCTGGTGAGGGATTATTTTTCAAGTATTTGATCCAGAGAAAAAACATATCTGCTTGAAAATATAGCAGCCTACTAGGCTTGTTATACAAGCAAGGTTGTTTTCTTCAGTGATTTTGAGAGCAAACTTTCCCCAGCAAATGCTGATGACAAACAAGCTCCATACTTTGACATCTGCCACATGAGCTGAGTTTGCTAAACTGAATCCCCTTCTGTTTCCTCCAAACTGCCTTGATATTTGAACAAATGGGGAAAATAGTCTCTTCTCTGACTGTTTCAAGGCTTTCATAAAGAGTATCATAACTGACAGGAGATGCAGATTGTGAGTTAAAGAGGAAAAACTAGGACCGGTGAATTAACACATTGAATTTGGTCAGTGAGTGCCCCTTTATAAAATGCTTTTGTACATACAGTACACAGTGTCACTGCAAATTAATTTACAGCTTTCCCAGCTTTCTCTCCACACCTTCCCCTTTTACTACATAACCAAAAAAAAAAAAAAAAAAAAAAAAAAGAAATTAGGAGCCATGCTCCTCATCTACAGCAGCTTTGGAGGGGACAGGGGGTTGGAAAGTTGGAGACACCAGGAGAAGGTCGCAGGTGAGGAAGCTTCCCTGCAGAAACGACAGGACACAAGGTGCAATGCCATCTGCTCACTTTTGCAATAGAAGGGGGTTTTTTGTTGCTGTGTAAGTGGTTTTGGTTCGGTTGGGGTTTTTTTCCCCCTTCATTTCCTTATTTGGTTTTTTTTCCCACTTTTCAACTTTCAGGCTTTTGACCAAATCTGCTTCTTATTTCCCTGTTAAACAGTTTTAAGACTCCTTCTCCCTTTAGATGTTCATCACAGGAGTGCAGCAGTGTGCATTACACTAGATAGTTTTCTTTTATGCTCTTATAAGAGACTCCACGCTGTCCCTGTGCTTTCTTTTTCAGTCTTGTCTTTCTTTGAGTTTGAGATGCGTTGCTATTATTTTCCCTTAGATATGCTGTTAGGACTTTGACTCATCATTTTTGTCAATCAGAAAGGATTGTGAAGGATTTCCTCTACAGCTGAGGCATTATCTGGAGCCCAGAAATTAGCTGAAGCCAGCTGGGTTGCATGCAACTGCCTGTCTCCTGTGCTTATGATAGTGAATCCCCTCAACTTGATTTCAATTATTGAAAAATTTGTTTAAATACCAAACTGTGCTGAAGAGACAAGAAGCCTGAGATTGTGTAAAAAGATATGCTATTTTCTCCCTTTGGAAATGTATCCCTTTCTCAAAGATGCTACTGAAGATGATATTTGCTTTTCAATCACATCAAGCCATGCCAGGGTACATGGTGTCCTACCATTCTCAGTCTGCGAGGCAGGTAGTGCTTTTAGGGATGCTGTGTTTACCCATAGGGAGAATCTGCTCTGCAAAGGAAGGAATGATTTCTAATAGGTTTGGACCTTGAGTCCTTTGGACCTTTGACATACCAGCAAATGGGAATGTTAAAAAAAAAAAAAACTAAGAAACATGCTGCAAAACATGAGTACTTTCAAGTGTCTGGAAGGGGACAGGCATTGCACAAAACCTGTCACAGCAGTTTCAGAAGCAAACAGCAGCGACCGAGTCCCCTTGACTGGTACCCAGCCACTTTCTGCTCAGTGTGGTGCCCTTTTATCAGGCCAACAAAAGCCAGAGGCATTGCTAGCTTTACCTTGGGAAGTCTGTGTCACCACGTAAATATTCTGTTAATGTAGTGGTTTTTAAACTGAATGTAGATTAGCACTGGGCATCCAGTTCAGGGTAAATCAATACAGCCCTGTTAGTCTATGTCAAAGGCAGTGATGGAAGCTTGAAAAGGGCTCAATAATGAAGTTTTCTCTGAAAGACAAAGTTAGCCCTCAAAGGCAAAGTCTTCCGGGCAATTTCTTAAGATGTGATTAAAGATGGCAATGAAAAACTTACTTTATTAGTTACTCAGCTAATATAGTTGACTTCCAGTTAAGTAGCTACATGCATTCTCTAACTAGAAAAAATAACTTGAAAATACATTGTCAAATTCTGCTTTTCTGCTCAGAAGCAGGTTATGCTTGATCAACACCTGAAATATTAAAGTATATTTTTAAAATAAAAGAATACAAATACCAGGCAGTCATGTGCAATACACGTGCCTTTTTCCACATCATATATGAAACTAAGCAGCAAGAGAGCTACGCATTTACAATCCAAATTAGTTCTTTGAAAAGAAATGGGGCTTGGACCAAACAAATTTATCATCATTTTCATTCAAATGGCATTCAGATTTTTATATGAAAAATGTTTGCTTTGCAGGCTGAGGTATAATATAAACCAAGACCAGAGACTAAGAGCATCTTCCAACATCTTCAACCTAAACCCTGCTGTGTCCCTGGTAGTGCTGTGTGACCTGTCCAGTTGTGCCACGCTGGGATGTCCTGGACAACTACTACAAGCCTAAAGCAAACCACTCACCTGCCATCACTGTGCTTCTCCTGACCTCAGTATTGCACATCTTTCCTTCCATTTAGCTGCATTTCTGTTGCAAATATTCACCTTCCACCATTTCTGTGTTTTATTCCTTTCAATCCCTCCTACAGTCACTTGTTACTCTCCTACTCATCTTTTAGCTTTTACTGTCCCCTTACATTACTTCCCCTAAAGTTTCTATCCACTAAACAAAATTATATGGTTATTAGAGTATGTAAATAATGCTTTAGCTTTCAATTTCAATCAGCTTTTACGTATTTTGCAGTCCCTAGTCCCCTTTGTTAAAGGACAGCGCTGCCTTCTAGGTGTGCATCCCACCACGGCTGCCCGCTGTTCATCTGCACCAACTTCTCAAACAGAGCCCAAACTTGGATCATTCTTCCCTGTTCAGACACTCTACAAGCATCTGAGGGAGCAGCCGCCTCGTATCGATGAAAAATCTCTACTTGCTCCTGAGAATGTCAATTATTCAATATTTTAGTATTCAGTCTTAAGCTCTGCCAAAAGCATTACTTACAGAATAGAAGCGACAGAATTTGGCTTTTCTCAGCTTTACAAGAGGCAAATACTAAAGACCACTTTTTGCTGATGCAGCTTTAAGAATTTTGAGCATAATTAAAAAGCCCGTGTGGCCAAAAGGATTTTGGAAAGGTTAAAGGAACACTGCCAGATCACACCTAAACATCGGGTTAAGGATAACAAAAGCAAAACAATATAAAATAAAAGTCTGTGCAAATAATACAGTCCTCTTCTATGTATACAATTATATATACTTATTTTAATTCTAGTTTTACCAATAGCACAACTTTTGCTCCTCAAACACTGTATTGGCATGGAAGATCCTGAACATGGGTTGTTTGAAATCAGGTGGTTGCCATTGTCCTAGGGCAGGGATTTAATATAATCTGGGGGGCTTTTTATATTTTATTGGAACAGACAAGGAGAGTTTATGTGCTCGGTTAACACATCACAGGAATTTCCAATGAGGGGTCTTGACTTTATAAGCCATTCAGTTCCTGTCTGCGAGAGCATTGCTGACTTGCCCTGAACCTGGGAAAAAGTAACCAAGATAAACTGCAAATGAAACCAGCACTTCTAAAAAAGCGCTATTAAGTGCCTTTTAGGCCCTACCTCTTGGTCTTTCCTTGCTTTCTGCAAAAAGGTGTCATATTCCTCCTTTCCAGCTCCACAGGGCTCTGTTAATGGGAAATCACCTTTTCAAGGTATTAGAAAAAAATCTTGTAGATCAATAAGAATAGAGATGAACGTCTGACAATCAAATTTAATGGTGTCTCTAGTGGGAACAGACCTTGGTGTCGTTTTGGGGAAGAGCAAAAATTGACATTACAATTTACAGATTGGCCAGGAATATCAGGGAAAATTCAATTCCCAGTTCGACCGTTACTCGCCAACAGCTACTACTGCCGAGTCGCTTTGAGCTATGGAAAGGAGAATCCTCGCTCCTGCTTTCAGCCCTCACATAGAAGTTGTTCCTTTTCTCCTGTTCCCTCTTCCGCAACATCAGTACCACACATCAGCTGCATTTCTGCTGTTATGGTCACACAAATCATGAGATATTAGAAACTGCCAACCATATTACATCCCCTCTTCGGGGCCATAATAATACGTTTGTATTCTGAGCACACTTACAAGTTTGAACAAGGTTATTGAAAGAAATCCAAATGCCACGTTAACTTAATTTTATTGTCCCACCTCTGTGGAAAAAGTCAGGTACTTGTTTTTTTAAATCATCTTCCAAGCACTTGGTGTTAGGAGCTTAATTACAGATTTGTAAATCTATATTCATGAAACACTACATTTTCAGTGTATTGTAAAAAAGGGATTTACAGTCCCAGGAATTTGGAGGTTACTTAGGATGACAAAAATTGCAGGAGAAATATCGAATTAATAATACCTACCACGTACTATTGGAGAAGAAAACCAGTGAGGGTATGGAATTAAGTTACCATTTCTAGAACTGGTAAAAATGTTGCCTTTATGAAGATAGGTAGATGAACATATATATATTCACATCCATTTTAAGGCAAGAAGAGCAAGGAGTAAGGCTGCAGACTAGTTTGTAGGTTTGTCTAAACCTGATTCATCTTTGAGTGTAGGATGAAAAGTGTGCATGAAACACCCATCAGACAACCCACAAGATGCTATATGTATATATTGATTTTTCCCTCGCTTACCAAAGCCAGGGTTTTGTTAGTCTATTTTCATTCTCCTTTTAAAAGTTCAGTTCTTTAACTCTTACTGGAAGTTGGTCACAGAAAAACTTGTCCTGGTTTGGTTTTTTTTTTTTGTAAGGAGGAAAGTTGAGAGGAGGGCTGCTTTTTGGTGCTATCAGTCTCTAGTTGAGGTAATAAAACTGGCAAAACTGCACCAAGCTCACATTCCCATGGAAAGCTGGTCACACCATGATAGCTCTTCGCTTTCCCCATGAGGTGCATGGAACAAAAAAAAAAAACCAAAACCAAACCAAAAAAAAAGAAAAACACCAATAAAACCCCCAAACAAGCAAACAAAAAAGCAGAAACTGCAAATCTAGATTCTAGATGTTGTTTAGGCAGTGGTGCATGTTGCACGTCACTGATTTGGGAAGCCACAGAAGGCCGCTGCATGTACCTACAGAAGTAGTCAGCCAGGAGACAGCCAACTGCTTGATTTATCTGAAGTCTACCCCGTCTTATTTTCTGCCAAAGGCAATCAAGCAGGAGCAGGAGGATTAATGGCTCTGGGCAGCTAGGGCTCTCGTTGGCATACTTGTCAGCATCCCTCCATCTCCCACCATCGCCCCTTCTGTCCCAATGTGAGCTCCCGGCCTCTCACCGCATCCGAATTCCCTCGAGACCCTCACGGATCTTCACCGGAGTCGCTGTCACCTCCAAAGGGGATGAGCACGTCTCAGGCTTAGGGCAGATGGGGGCTGCATTTGGCAAGGCACTCCGGTCAGCTGTGCACACCGAGGGGAAATACAGGGTAAGAGCAGCATTTCTGCAACCAGTAACGTATGATGTGCAAAGATTTGCCACTAAAAAGTCATCATTTATCACAGCCTCCCGAAGGTGATACTACAGTAAGTTTCAGATATATAATCTGTCTCTAATATAACAAAGTCAGACTGCCATCCTCCTTTGAGTCTAGCATTAACTCAAAAAAATATAATCAATTACTGCTTCAATTTTTTAAGAAACTTGGGATTTCTCTACATTCAACAGAAGGTGACTGCAGTCTCTCAAACTTCTTTTGCATTAGTTGCTAGCAAATTATGATTTTCTTTGGCAAATACCGAATTGTCAAAGCCATCTTTTATTTTAAGAACTCAAAGCATCTTTCAGACATTAATTCAGGAAGGCTGGCACCAGCTCTATCATGGGGAAAAGCAATACTCTCCCCTTTTTCAGGTAAGCCATGGATGCATTAAGTGCTTTGCTTAAGGCCAGAAGTGAGTCATTGGAAGAGCCATCATGCACAGTACATCTCTCATGCTGCTGCCATCATCAGCTCACAAAAATAAAAGGAATAATTAATGATAGCCTCTGAATTTATATTAGAATTTAAGGAGTTCATGGTCTGAGCCCATTACATTATGTAAGATTCATATACCTATAATTTATATGGTTATTGTTAGCGACCCATTCTCACACGACTACTTGTTTCCTTAGGGAAAGTCTCCAGAGACTTCCCCAAATATATTCTTTTCAATGCTGAAATAACTCCAGATTAACCTAAGAGACACCTGTGCTGAATTAGTTAAAAAGAAACCAAATGCCATGAAAAATCCCTTAACAACCAAGCCTTCAAGGGCTCCCACACCACAGTGTGCACTGTTCGGGAGGTGCCACACCAGCCACTTTGCATCACTTAAAAGCTGCAATTACTCACCAATGTGAACAAGTGTCATGACTTTGTCAGGAGTCTTCATCAAGGTGGGATTTTTTTTTCGTTATCCTAAATGAAAATTTTAAACGTACAGCTATCATTTGTATGAGAGATGTTTATGGATCATTTACTAATACTGTATGTTCTCTTATCCTTTCAGCTATAAAAAGTAAATTGTTGGTTATGATTCATTGGTCATACCAATGCAAATGCTGCCCTTTAAATATGGCATGATTAATTTAATAGTTCACTTAGGCTGCAGGAAATTACCCGGTGGAAATAAACAAATAGTTCAATTCCAGAGGAATTTCACATTGTTTTTATAACACTTACAGAAATGATATAAACAAGTCAGAAGTATCTCAGAAACATTTTCAGTAGTAATTGCCATATGTTGCTATTAAAAATTATCCTAATTCTTGGTCAATTACAATAATATGAAATATTTCAACAGAAATAACACTGGAATGTTTGCCTGTAGTTTCCCAGCCTCCATATGTTGTGATTTCCAAAGTGACTAGGTTTTTAACTTGTTCTAGAAAGGGTAGGGTAAAATATGGAAATGAGTCCAAGGTACATAAAGCAGCTCAATTAATTTTCGTAGGTGAGTTGCTAAATGGGAGGCTTTTGAATAGAACTTGGTTGCAGAAATAAAAAAAAAAAAGAAAAAAAAAAACCAACATTGCCCAAATCCATCAATCCTCACGCAGGACCAAAACACTCTGTTGTACTGTTTCATATTCATCATCTATTTGGGGACAAGCAACTCATCACTCTCTTTGTTCGGTGAGAGGTATAAAATAATACCTAGACTACCGAGCACAGTTTCAGGCCCCTTTATGATGTTCCTAGGGCAAAGACAGCAATTTTTTACATGGAAATGCGATGTTAGAGGCACTTGGAATGTAAAATTGGCCACGACACTCTGCAATTTGGCTGTCAGCACGGAGGAGGAGACACCTCCTCCAAACATTGGGCCCCTTAGGATTTTCCTGTGATGCTGTAGAAATGTCCCAGCGTACCAGTTGTGCAGATACTTGATGTGACAAATACTCTTGCCCTCCCAACATACCTGCAACTCCATTTGGGGATTTATAATACTCTATAATTTTCAAAAGGTGGCTGAACTAAACCAAGGTTACTTCAAAAAAAAACCAACTGGAGATGACAGACTACATCTAGAAATGCAAGTCACTTTAAACAGTCGCTTTATTTGAACGAGGAAGGGCTGGCTGAGGTTACAGCCATACCACCAGTCACACCAAGTGCCACAGCCAGCTCTTGGAGGCCAGACCAGCAGATGACACCGCAGACACCTCAGTAAAGCACAACAGAAACCAGCCACCTCCTTTTTGCCAAGGTCCCGAGTGCTGCAGGTGATGCTCCTGCACTCACGGACATAACGCACGCTCGCTCAGTCCCTCATCATGAAAAACACCAGGAACAGCCAGAAAAAGGCTTGAGGTGGTGGGTCTACCTCTGCGATTGAAGGGATCGCTGTGGGAAGACTTGGAGTGGCAAGGTGCCATGAGCCCACAGTCACAGCTATGGACAAAGGTCCAAGGAGAGGCCAAATAACCCATTCCTGTGCCAGGGAGATTCAGGCTGAACACATCAAGCTTTAATAATGAAACACGCGGTAACATCTACTTTGATTTATCAGCTTGGGCTGTTGCTTGCCATTTAAAGCAAGTTCAATTTTAATCTTTTGAAGTCTAGGAAAAGGTAGGGCAGCAGCCTAAAAATCTATGGGGTTTGACTCCTGGGCGCATGAGGAAACAGATCTGATTGCCCTCGCTGCACGTCTCCCTTTGTAAAATCTGAAGAAAGGATAGAGAAGAGGAGAAAACTGCTGAGACCCTGAACTTGACTCAGTGCTGGAGGTCAATGTTCTCAACAGTGTTATATTCTTCCAAACCCAGACCGAGCCTCCTCGTCTCCCCAGCGAGTACAACATATGGCTTTGCTCAAGAAAGTCCCTCTGCCTGAAAATGAGGTTGCATTAATATTTCAAATCACATTTAAGCACTAGTCCTTAAAGAGAGTTTCCAGCGCACTCGTCTCTGCATACTTGGAAAGCCACCGTTAAACTGCTTTATTACCCTGGCGCAGGCGGAGACTTGTCCTGCTGTGCTCTGCAGCTGCAAACATCTGCATTGATCTCTGCCAACCGTCGCTCGATCCATCTCTGACCACACCTTCTGCAGCTCAGAGGACCTACGCGGTGACTTGCTGTGCTAAGGCATCTCAGTTGAAATGATGAACAGCACTAAGAAATTTTTTGTAGAGGAAATCAATTACCATTCGGTAAAAACACTAGAACAGCTAAATTTTCTAAAGTAAATTATTTGCCCTTTATTAATCACCTGGGTCCAATGCCATCCTTCTTTCAACACTTGTCAGCACTATAACACAGCAGGGGAAAAAAGCGTGTATGGAGACACTGAATCTAGTCTGCAGCACACTTTTTGTTCATTTCCATGAATTTAAAAATTCACAGCATTCTCTGAAGATATTACCAAGAAATAGGCCTTTTTATATGATCAGTTCATACACCACCATATCCTGCAACCTAGAAATATGTACCTGTATTATATGCATCTCCTAGTGCAGGCAGTTTTCCGAAAAACCTTTGCCATGAATTTCAACAAATTAAGTCATTTCCAAAGTACAATATTGCCTGGAAGAAGAAGTTAATGAAATGAGTATGCAGTCCTTTAGCTAAACTTCATACTTTAGGAAATAATTTTAACCTGTCATCAGGTCACTCTGAAATTATTCATGTTTAAGGCTAAAATTATTCTGAATTAGCCTTTAGTTAATAATACAGTTGATAAAGGTTTTCCTGTCTCCTTTTGAGAATAGGAAGGAAACCCTAGAAAAACTGTTTCAGAATTTTTAGTTCAGCTTTTTTGTGTTGGCATTTCCTAGAGGAAAGACAAACCATACAAATGGTCTTTGATTCGCTAAATTTCATCTGGAATTATGTCATTAAGCAGTCACAAAAATTAATCTTTTTTGCATCCAGAGTGATTTATGCTATACATGCTTATGAGATGTACATCTCTAGACACCATATATGTTGCAGCAAAGTCCATATGATAAACTATACTCATCATTCAGCAATTCTGATCACTTCTGAAGATACTTTGCCCTCAATAGTTCATTTTCATCTGAACTGTTTCTTATAATCCACATCTTTGTATTTCCAGCAGCTGCATAAGAACAAAGCCCTGCTCAAGAAACATTTCTTTGCAGGACATGTAATTATTAAATTGGGTTCTAATTACAGATCATAAATTACATACACTTCTTTAGAGAGAAAATACCCAGAATGCTATATAGAAATGCAATGCCAGTTTTTGAAGTTAATCTAAAAGCCTTATGGGTTAAAAAAAAAAAAAAGTTTTATGCAATTTTGGGATCAAATCATGACTCCTGTATGAATTACATGCAATTATTTTTAAGATGCTCTTAGGCATTAGTGTACACAAATATTACTTCCTATTAAAATATATTAAAAAATCAACATATGTCAGTTCTGTGTAGCACCAGCAGACATAAGGGCTGTGCAGTTGGTGTTTCCTGTAGGAGGAGAAATGAATGGTGCCTCTGGTTACGTTCTTTCTACAGAAAGACGGACATCAGTATGCAGCCAAACTCCTCCAGGAAAGCCTTAGCTCTAACATAAGCACTCAACTCCCAAAAAGCAACTATGAGCCAAGAATAGATTAAAGAGATTAAAGCAACTAGCAAATACTTGGCGCTTGTTCCAGCTGAACCCACACCACAACAGTAGTGTCCTTGCAGCATTCCAATACTGTACATTGAGGAAATATACACAAAAATGCAAACGCACAATGTTTGAGCAAAATAAAGCATGACGGCTAGAAACCAGAGGCCAGAGCCAACGTGGCATGTAGAAACTTGCATTGTGGCTCCTGACACCTTAGCAGGGAGCCCAGCACCCACGTGGGCTTATTGTGCCGAGGGCATGAACAGTCAGACCCCCACCGGTGGTCACCCACAAACCCACGCGAGACAGCTTGGATGGACCAGCCAAGGAATGGCCCACCCTCAGTGATCCCACCAAAGATGGACCATCCAAAGCACAGTTGGTCCAGCCACAGGACAGAAACCCGAATCAGGCCTTCATCCACTTGTCCAAAGACATCAAATTCATGACACCACAAGGATGCAGCTGCCCTGACCAGGTGGATGGCCATGGCCAAGGTCTCCCAGCTGCGCAGGAGGGAGACAAGCCCACCACAGCACTGTGATGCAGCAGGGCTTCCACATGGTCCCAGCCGCGTTCATGACATCTATGGAGCCTGCTTTTGCTAGGCAGCGTGAAGAGAGTCCCTATTAAAGCATCTTTATAACAGCTGTCCTGTAAAAGGAAAGAAGGGAGAGGACTCAGCCTACTGCATTTGATTTATCTAACAAGGCTTTGTCTGGGGTGGCTGAAGAAGGAAGCCAGGGCAAAGCTGGAGACCCCTCACAGCATCCCCAGTACCCTAACGATGGAAACATTCGGAGGATAGCAAATGTTATGGTTCATAAGATTTTGCTGCCATCTTCTGATGGAAAGACATTACATGGAGAGAAATGCAGCTGCTGGGGTTCATTAGGCAGCACCATGTCCCCTGTGCCCATGAATACACGCTCCCCCACAGGAAACCAGCTCCTTCAGCTCCCCAGCAGCCCACTGGGCTCGTTTGGATAAATTATTTAAATTACTGCTCAAATTTTCTGCTCCAGACTTCTACCTTCCCAGGCAGAAAACAACCTTGTGCGTATTATATCATACCCCTCAGGACATAGCTATTAAATACCATCATATTGTCCTTAATAATAAACATTTTAATAATAACTCCTCCATGCTTCAGTTTCTAAAGACCATTGGTCACCTTAAAGTGATAACTTTAAATCCAAGGCATGATAGCTACTGAGATTTCTTCAAACTTTTTTTTTTTTTTTACTTTTTTTTTCTTTTAAGTGTTTGCTCTTCTCTGAAAATGGGTTAAATATTTCAGTGTCTCATTTAATGAAACATTTTCCCACTTCTAATTCTTGAAAAATGGGACTTCTTTATATAATATGCAGAAAAATCAGCCTACCATTAAAATATACTTCTTCTGAGGATAATGATGAACAGCCTACTTCTATTTTGCATTACAGAGGCACAAGCCCTGCTCCCTTCTCGAATGTACCGTGTGCGACTTCAGACTAAAACTTATACAAAACAGCCAAACTGGAGCAAGAACAGTTCCCTTTCAGTATCCTGATCTGCAACGCTTTTTCAGTATCTCAGAAAGAATTTATGTCTTTCTATGCCACAATATAAATCAGATCTTTCCATTTCTGTTCTAGTCTTATTTATTTTACCCTCATTCCCCATTCTTCATTGCAGATGAAGTCAAATGAAATATTCCTCTTAAAGCCACTCTCTTTTTCTTGGTTGAATGTCACACTAATAGCACTTCAGCATACGTAATAGGGCCATTGAGTTTGGTTGGGTTTTTTTTCCCTTCACTGCACTTAGGATAAACTTTAAATTTCCTTGGGGGTACTTAGAAATCATTAAATGTCGTGTCTGAATGTGTAATTTTTTTTTTTTTTTAAACCAAAAACATTTGTTATTTATACGAATTCTTTCCTCGCTATACCTGGACCTCAGCGACCACCTACATTTATCACAGCTCTTAGCCGTAGCACCCGGGAGGTGCAGCAAAGTGCAGCGTGGCACCACAAAGACCCCTAGCCTTGATCAGCACTGACGGTAGCTTTGATTTATCATCGGGGCAGGGGGGACAACAGGAGTAACCCTGCCCCGTGCACCACGCAGTCCTTCCCTTGCAGGGGAAGAGCAGCAGAGTTCCTCCAGCCTGGCATGCACCCAACACTTCTGAGGTGGGGAAGGGATGCTACCCAGAACTTGAACACTAAGATAAAACAACACATCGATGATGAATCTGTGCTTTTTAGTGCAAAAAAAAAAAAAAAGTTTAATTATTCACCACCAACTTTAGTCATTAACCAAGCTGGAGAAATACTGACTTTTTTTTGCTATGTGTGATAAGCAAAAAGCATAAAAATAAGTATGTAAACTTGTAATTTTTTTTTAACTGAAGAAATCTATATTATGGTTTATTAGAAATTAATAGTACTTTAATAATATCATTGCATTTAATAATGATGATGACGTACTTCTGTTTGATGGTGTTACAAGGCTAACCGTAAGGTTTAGGAAATTGGTAACTGACCACTTATCTTTTCATCTCTAAGACACTTGTTCAAAGCTGGCCTACCAGAAATTGCAGGTCAGAAGCATTCTCAGCTGCTCACAGACTGCCCTGCAAGCAGACAGATGCTTAGATTATAAAGTATTATTAATACTAATTGATAGAGGTGGTTGATTATATGCAAGGAAAAAAAACACTTTTTTTTTAAAACAATGATTTGTTGACACCAAGGTTTTTTTAACATGCATATGCCAGCTTCCACAGAAATTGTTAAAAAATATTTTCCACTTCCAGAATTTTTTTTTTTTCCTTAAAACAAGACAGACACAGAAGGGCAGACCTGATCTAAAACATGTCCAACCAGCACAGTGATTAAAACATCCCCCAGCAGACAGGGAAATCCATGTGCCTAAATCAGACCACATCACTGGAGGTTGGTTTCCTACATCTCAGCTGGATGCCTAAGCGGGACCAAACTGCTCCAGGCAGCCCATTTTGCTGGGACACTGTAAAAATGGGTCAGCTCTGCAGCAATAGGGAGAGATGGTCTGGTGGTTACAGCTGTCGCAAGAAGGAGGAAGACCCACGTGGAAATGTTTGGTTTCCATTAGACCAAGTAGGATGGACCTGAAACTCTCTCCCATAGCCCCATCAGGTTTTCTCACTGTGAGATTTGAAGCTTTTACAATAAATTAGTTTTTCAGTTTCTGTCTCATATCAGTGTGAAATTAGAACATTTTTTAAAATATCAAATATTTTCATGACAGAAGCAAGTTTGTGCTTGTAAACGGTCATCTTCTGGAGGGCTCAATGGCAAAGCCCAGGCAGGATAAACTCGACAGTCAACCTTCCCTTCATCCTCGCAGAGCCCCATCCATCATCCTTCCCCCTGACTTTCTTCTTCCAACAAACTCTGTATCTCTTCACACCCTCCTCAGTCATCAGTTTACATGCTGTGTCCAGACACAGTATTTCAGAGATTTGTCTGTGCTTTCAAAAAGCCAAGCCATTATCAATGCAATAAATATATTTTCTAATACCTGATAGCAATAACATAATTTAGGAGAGTCTGCTCTACTTTCCAGCTGTTTTTCCTCACTAATTGGGATAAAGCCTTTCTGAGCATGGCTCCTGACCCCAAGACTGACAGGCATAAATTGGACAGTGTTGGGAGAAATTCTCTAATTCCAAGGAGAGTTAAGAACATGAAGACTTATATCTCAATTACAAATTTGGGAAAGATTAAACATATCTTCTAGCCTTATTCCCTATGAGTCTCTGAAGAAGAGCATTGCAACCTGTGTGCATGTCAGTTTGAATCAATATAAAATGTACTCTGGAAGCTGGCATGACTTCCAGGTGTACTTTCGTCTATCACTTTGTGCCTACCGGTAATATGTCCAGTTTTGTATGATTTTCTCACCAGATATTGCCTACAATGGACAGCGGGGGATTTGTCCTAAGCTGGGATAAATTTTCATAGAATAAATCACCATTTTCTTTTCAGTAATGAGCTCCGCAACATTGAACTAGATTTAAATTATAGAAATTATGAGAAATCCATAATATCCTATGATTATTGCTGAGGTTTGCTTACTTCAACAAATCTAATACCATCTGATTAAATTTTATAATGTTTATATATCGTACCATGAACTTGCTCAAACATCAGAAAATGAGATTGACTCTTCAACAGGAAATTAGAAACGAATGCAAATCCATCAACTTAAAATGTAACAGACTGCATTGTTTGTTATGGATGTGGATCTCAAACACTATCTGTGTTCATACAACTGCACTGCTCTACAGCACACACATTGTTAACTGGCTTGCATCTCATCTAAAGTGGTTTAATTTGATAAATTTATTCTCATGCATAATTTATTGATATTTCTTGCATAACTGCTACTTGTTTTTTTTTTTAAAGAGTTGAATGCTTTTAGTTCATCTGTGCAGAATGGTTACAGAATTTAGGCATAAAAAGTCATGACCACACAGACACAGAATTCATCACCAGGGGTCAGACTCCAGACCCACCTTATGTGAGCAAAAGGCCACAGCTGTCAGTATGCTGAAGAGCTACAACATCATGTGAACTACAGAATAAATTATCCTACAACAGTGCCCAAACCAGGATGACTTCTTCATTTGAGCTTGATAGGTTAGGCTTTCTATACTTTGATTAAACACACATTTAAACAACCATATTAATAAAATAAGCCATTAACCCACAACCTAATTTGAACAAGCAAGATCACAAGAGTTCACGGTCTATCTGAAACCTTCTTCATTATGACATGCACCTGTTCATAAACTCATCCATCCACCATGAATATAACCAGCAATCGCAGCCAGTGCCTTTGAGCACTAAAAGCATTAGTCCCTGCACCGTTGCAGAATGAGGCCAAAAATTTACTATACTTGGCAGACGTTGAGTAGTTTATTTTATAAATGTTGCACTCTCTAGTGTTTATCTTCATGAGACCATTCTGGATTTCCCACCCCCCAAAAAAATACCTGTTCAGTAGAAGATAACATTCAGTTTCCATGAATGAAGTTAGTTCTTAACCAGTCTGATGAGAAAGCTGTCACATCTAGAAAATGTATTAATATTCAGAATTTAAAAAAAAAAAAACAAAAAAACAAAAACAAAACAAAACAAAAAAACACAAAAAAACATGAAACAGCTCTCTGTCTCTGCTGTCTTTCAAGAATACAAATAATCAAGAATACCAAGGTGTTCTCCTTAGGGAACATTTCCCTTATCTTTGATCAAATGGCTGTTAAACTTAGTTTTCCATAACAAGATACTTCAATCCCTGCTTGTGCTGTCTTAAAGTAGACAGAAACTTCTGTCTTGCCTGCAAGGTTTCAAGAAACTTGCAGGCAAATGAAAAATTCATTGAGATTTGAAGACAACCCGCTTGGGGAACCACAAGACAGGGCACCACACATACCGTGTCTGAACGTGCTCAGTGGAAATACCAAGCAGTACGCTTCAAAAGAAGTCTAAATCAAGATTCACTGAAAAACAGAAAGACAGCTGATCAAATCTTCTGCAATAAATGTTAATGAATAAATGATAAGCAGAACTGTTTACTTCATTTTCTGGAATAAGGCACATAAATGAATCCATTGACTGTCAGGTCCCATGAAGAAACATATGGCTTCAACCTAATAATGCAAATGTGTCCATATTTTGAAGCAATTAAAAAGCTGGCATTATTAGATGGCTTGCAATTTATATAAAATGCATGTTCTATTTTCACCTAGGGCTTTCCTTTTAAATCTTTCTTCCTATTCTCCATACCACTCGTTAGCTGAATCCTGAAAAAGTTCTTTTAGCACCACTGTGCTCAATAGAATTGTGGCACAAATGTGGCATTTAATATATTTCTAACATTTTAGATGTGATTATAACCTTCTCTTACCTCCTTGTGGCAGTTAAACACAAGCTGCCTGTATTAACATCAAAGATTCAATCTTATCTTCAGCACTCCAGCTTCTGTTGCTGATGTCCACAAATAGAAGTCTCTCTGGGGTTTTTCCCACCCACCTTCATCTCCCTCTGACTTAGCAGCTGAAATGAGCCCAAACTGATAGCTCTGTCCCTAACCCGTTTCTTTTCCTATGATGCCTTCATAATTGCAGAGACCAATTCTGGTAGAAAACTCAATGACACCAAAAGACGTCACTATTTAGGGTTCCAGCAGGATTAAATCATCATAAAACATACTACGCCAAATTACCATTCCTCTAAAAATGCTGAAGAGCACCAACTACACACAACATAACAATGTTTTTCCTACATTCATGGCTGCCTACTATGCCTTAATCTTCCTCATCTTCAAAATACATTCTAAAACCGCTCTTTTTTTCTTTTTTTTTTTCAAATTCAGAAATAGAAGCCTTTCCTAAAATTGCAGTGACGCTACCACAGTGATTATACCACGATAAATGAACGCAAGAGACAAAATAAACAGCAGCCAGAGGCTAAAGCAGAACTTGTCAGGATCAGTCAATGCTGCAGAGAGCGCTTTGGCTGTGTTGTAGCATTATTCCCTCATACTGCAGATTCAAAGTTTCAGGCAGAAATTTAGGTAATTATGGTAATAAAGAAGAGCGAGTCTATTGGAAGTCCACAAACCCGTAGAAAAATGGCAAGTTTAGGGAGAAATAATCTTGATGACTCACACAAATGCCTATATTTATCTACACCATATTTCAGATGTACCCAAAATGCTTCTACTCATTCTTATTTGCCCACATTTCCTATCTCTATTTTCCTGTCATCCAAAGCAGGAGAGTCACACCCCATTCACCGAGTCATCTCAGGCAATGCAAACATACATGGCATATTTAGTGCACCTAATGCACATCATGCTGAAGGTCTGAACACGAGTACTTTATATGCATATTTTTTAAAAAAAATACTTATAAATGTGTAGGAAATGTAATGATCTTATAATAGCACAGTTAATTACTAATATTTTTTAATATTACTGAAGTGTCATTAATGTTCCTCAACAATGGGCTAAGACAAATGTTAGGAGACTAGTATTATTATTAAATGTCTTGTCCAGGATGTTGTGAAGATGAATAGATGTTCTCAAGTGTGTAAAAATATAAAGTCTCTTATTCCTTACCGGTTAGTCCTTAACCATAAGAAGAAAATAAACTTTTTATGGATTTTCACAGATAATGAAGTTGCAGGCACAAAAAAAATTTGGAGGCTGTTTGTGTTTAATGTACTGCTTCTTGAGGTGGTATCACAATGTAATTTTACCGTTAAAGTTCCTCCCCCTCCGATAAATCACTTCATCGTGACATTTAAAGGAAGGCAAAAAGAAGAGGCTTAAAATTAAGAACTCTTTATGAATATTTTGTTGTAGTAGATTAATGGACATATATCAACACAACTAAAAATCAATAATTCCATTAAAAATATAAAAGGGAGAGTTTGTCTTCTCCTTTACCTGACATCTAGTGTGCTGTAGGTTACTTCCGAAAACATGTAACTTTAGTAACAAGTGGAAAAGACATTGGAATTAAGGCACTGAAACTGTATTTGGGTTTGGGGACCCTTTTTAATGAGCACTGCAGCATACCTCTTAGAAACTTCAGTAATCCAGATACCAGAGAGTTCTAGTGTTACACTGCCAAACGTTGAATCAATTCACAAAACGGGTCTGAAAATGAAATGAACTTCACAAGAAAGCTGCATCTAGGCAGTCCGCAAGATCCTGAGCTGCAAAGCATTGCGGCCAGCATCTAAAATCAATGGGATCAAGGGTTGTGCAGCTTGAAACCATGCCACAGCCGAGCTCACTAGACCACAAAGTACTTTCAAACAATACACGTTCACAAAAATCGGTTTCTGTTTTCTTCTGTATTGAGTCACAGGAGTGACACATATCCAAAACTGAAACAGAAAAAATAATATAGGAGACCTGAATATGTGTCCATCCGTGTGTGTTCATCTTAACCACCAAAGAAGAAGCGTAATAAAGAGCATTCAGCGTACTTCGCATGGGATGGGGGTGTGTGCGTATGGTTTTACGCTCCACCCATGGTGGTTCATGCCCCTATGACCGCTTAACTGCGGCTCCATGGGACATGCGAGCCTTTATCCCAACCTGCGTAATCATCCTCCTCCCTTTCACCAGGGATGATATCTGCACATTGCCTACAGGTCAGAGTCCTGTGGTGGTAGCTACACCTTAAGCGAAGCAGCTACGGACTGTGCAGTGGGGGCCAAACCCACCCTTACACTGACCTCACTGGAGCACTTTCCAGCAAGTAGCCATATATATATTTCGGTATATTATAGCTATGATTACCACAGGGCTCCTTCTCCTCCTTCTCCCTGTCCCCACACCACTTCTCCCATCTCCAAAGTTTTTGCTCAGCTCCTCCAGCCGGAGTTTCCCAGCAAACCCCCACCCCTTCGCGGTCACCACGATTTTGCTATCACAGCAAAGACTGCGTTAGCTGCCGGAAAAGTAGCAAACCCTTCTGCATGCTTTTAATTTAAGCACTTTGAATCGTTAAAGCTGTGATCTGCAGCCATCCAACCCTCTCCTCTCAAGCATACCAAACAGTTTTCCGAAACGCTCTTCCCCTCAGCCCAGCCCCGCGCAGGCTCTGCTGGCAGCCTCGCACCTTTGCCAACAAGGCGTGGAGAGCATTTTATGCCACCGCGAGCTTCTCGACTGCTCGAACAAGGACAATTATCACCAGAGAAATTATACAGCAAGTCCCTGTCAGCATTGCCTCAGCGGCGCAGCAGAAGTCTGTCCCCGCGAACCTCTGCGGCAGAAGGGATAGAGAACACAGCTTCATTTTCTGGGCAGAGGTTCAGACGACACACCACTGTTGGAAATACACTGCGCACATTCAGATGACTGCGCTGGACCGCTCTTTATCAGCGTCTGGGCTGCATCCAGAGCCAGGGGAGCAGTCGGTGGTACGGCCACCGGAGCAGCCAGCAAGGGTCACGCCTGACAGCATCATCCAACAACTGCTATTGCAACCGATAAAATAAGCATAAACCGGGCCTACATTTATTTCTGCTGTTTCTACCACACTTTATCCATCTCGTAGCAAAAGGTCCTGTTACAGGAAAGCCCATAAATAAATTTCACTTGAAGTACAAAGGCAGCCCATTAGTTTCCATTAGGTCATACAGGTGTTGAATCGAACATATATTTTGGTCCTTCCAGTTGCTTCAGAAGCAATTGTCAAAGCCTCCAGGACAGACACGATCTCCCAGTGAACACTACACCCAGCATTAACAAGATATCAGTCTAGACCTCATGTTTCGAGATGCTCAATCACACATAAATAATCAGAGCTAGAGCAGCACTAAGATGCAGCAACTGTTTTTAACCAGCACAGACCTGCTATAGAAATACTACATTGCTGATAATTCCTGCAACTCTGAGCAACAACTTTATTTTTCCTGCAATTGAACACATCAGTTTTCTCCCTAATTTAATTTGTGAAAACAAAATGGAAATTAATTTTTTTAAGTGATTCCCAGAATAACCCTGGGATTCAAGGATGTCTAGGAGACTTTGTGTATGAAGTTCACAGCCCCATCTTATTATGCCGCCAGCGAAAGGATAAATGGGAAAGTTCAGTTGCTGATGATACAAATTAAAATGGTTTCCTCCATTTGAAAGGATGTGAAATTTTATACTAGATTGAATTTGACACTGTATCACTAAAGTGAATATAATTCACTGTGATCTTCTTGCCATTTAGAACCAATGGCCCATTCATGTGTAAATGCACAGTTAAAGGGGAAAAAAAGGCACGACAAAGTAAAGATAGACCATAATGTCATCTGTATCTAAGCAATCAGTTTCACTGTGTCCCTGTGATAAAAGGAAGAGTAAATACTAAACATAAAAAGGATTACGATTTTAGGGTTGTTCAGGAATGTACATTTTATTACAAAATACATTCACTAGCTATACTTCTGTATATCAATCCATATTATATAGACCATGTGAATAGATTACAAAGGCTAACTCACTGCTTAATATTGAATCACACCTACTATGCAGACAGAAATTAAACATGCGCGTAAGGAATAATTTTAGATAATTTCACACATATCTGCCACAAAAAGTCCTTGACCAGGAACCCTTAGATGGGATTTTGATCAGTGTTGAATACAGCAGTGAAACAGCATCATCAGCTATGGATTCCAGGTGTCTCCTGAACAAAAGAGTATGAGAAATGCTTGAAAAAAAATTTCCTTATATATCTTTTAAGCCAGAATCCAACCCTAGGGTTAATCAAATCCTACAAGACTAAGGGAATAAGAAGCTACTGATATAAAGAGTAGGTTTAGAATAAAAATACGAAAAAACTGAAGGACAGTCCTCAAATAAAATAAGCATTGTCAGGGCACAAATAAGCAGTCAGGGGAAAGTACCAGGCCAAGAGATAAAAGCTTAAGCCCCCACACTGGTAGCTTTCCAGCATAGTAGATGCCGATTTGTTTGTATACTCAGGTCCAAAGGTTTTTAGATACCAAAGTTTCACCCCTATCTCAGTGCTTCAGTATGAGGAACCTTGAAGGCCTTGCCGCAATGCACAACCTTCCACAATGTTGTCCTGTTTAAAAAAAAAAAAATTTTTTTAAAAAAAACCACAAAAACCAAAAACACACAAAAAACCCAACCGAAAAAAAAAAAAACAAACAGTAAATAAGCCAGGGAATCACTGAAAAAAAAAAAAAAAAAGTACAACGGGCTGTAAACAAATAATCTTTCCACTTGCTTTGGTGGTCTTTAGATGAGGTCCTAAGAGCTTTAGGCTGCAAATCCTTCCCAGACTGGGAAAGCTCATTAAGGTACTAGGCATCAGCTGGTAGGCTTTTTCATAGCACTTTCTACTGGGTAGAAAAAAATACTCTGAGTTCATATAGGGCTGTTTATAATCATTATTTCTCTGTCACCATTTATAATCTAGATATGATTTTATAGAAAAGTCTGCGCTCTCTAAAATGTGCAAAATGGGTGAATTCGCTGCTAGAGGTATGTGTTGTATAGCTCTGCCTGGGTATGATTGCCATTCACTTTGTACAGTTGTAGATGATTACAAGAGTCATTAAGCAGCATAAAATCATGCATGCTGGCTAATTAATGTGGAATTGATTCTCCTTTTAGTTTCATTTTTTATGCCTGTTGAACTCCACTGAAATCAATAAAGTAAAGGTAAGATCAGTAAAGACTGTAGTAAAACTGATGTAAGTGAAGGAAGTCAGGCTTAGAGTTTAATGAGTAGTAAAACTCTAAGAAACAGAAAAAGAAAATCAAACTTCCAGCTACATCCGTGTATTTATTGTAATTGTACATGATTACTATCATTCAGGCAATTTTCCTCAACATTAGCGTTCAAGTGATGCTTTGCAAAATACTGGGGTTCAGTAGAAAAGTAATGAAAGCATTCAGAGCCATGTGAACAGGGATACAATCCTCAAAGAGTTCAAGCTGAGGTTTCTGAAGTTTCTATTCTTTACTCCCACCACAAAACCACTCCAGCTTTGCAGAGCATCTTTCCAAACTTTCCTTCCATTTGCCAAGTGTCGGTGTCTGTCTCCTGTCATTACCTGCTTTCAGCATTCAAATGGACAGCAGCTCTGTACTTACAGATCTCAAGTCTGAATTAGGAAGTTATAACCCAATTTAAAAGGTTAAAAAAAAAAAAGAGTTAAAACAACAACAAAAAAATCAAGTCTGTGTCCTGATATTAAAAGTTTCTTTGGTTAGCTTTCTTTCTCCTTCATCCCACACTCTTTCCTACTGCCTCTCTCAAACTTTGTTTAAAAAAACTTTGTTTAAAAAAATGTTTTTAGCTATCCCAAGAGTGACATCATGTTGTGACATGTGAAGCTGAGCTGTCATGTCACATTACACGATATAACATAACACAATTTGATGGGCAAACCTCATATGACACCACAACTTGAAGAGATTCACTTTTCCTTAACCATGAGCTAGTGTCACACTTTCTGCAAGAGATATATGCAAGAAATTTGCTATCCAACTTTTTTTTTTAGCTGTAGACTTAGCCCTCGACCTTTTAGTGATGGCTTGAAACGAATAGTGCCAGACTCACCTGCCATGATTGCCTTGTATGTTTTGACAATAATTTTGCTGATGACAGGAGCAAGCTATTGCCATGCTGAAAACTAAGCTGCTCTTTACAGAAATTGAGAGTTTGCTTCAGAAGTGGTTGTATTAGACAGTCTTAATTATTATTAGAGCTGGACAAACATGGCTTTCATCTCCAGTCTTTCATAATTTTGGGGAAAAAAAAAAAGTTTTGATAAAAGTGAAAACACTTCTGACATTTCTATGTGAAAGTGTTGATCTTCCACGGGGCGGGGGGGGGAAAGTCCGATTTCTAAAAGCTGTATTTAAGTTTTTTTCCAAGAAGGCATTTTCTATGGATATATTCATGGTAGTTTTAGGTCAGATTTCCATCAAGAGTTAGCCCCAGTAATTAGGCAGAGATACACGAATACTCCTGTCAGACACTTTCCATGATAAGCACAGCAACACATCAAGTCAAACTCTCCTTAGGGCACATATATTTTTTAAATGGAAATACACACAGAATGAGCTGAACCATTTTATTCAGCCTCCCAGTCTAGATAATACGTGGGAAGGTCTTTTATCCAGCCTGTATACTTGTTCATATGTAATAGTCCCATAAACTTTATTTTTGCTAAAGAGACATCTGAAATTTATTATAGGCTGCAAATGGATTCTGTGTAATTGGTCTAAAGGGGTTTCTTATTTATTCTCTCAAATTTTACATTTAATAAGAATTATCTGACTTTAATCTCTGCAAATCACATGTGAGATTTTTAAAAATCAATTTTTTTGTTGTTCTTCATCCCCAGTAATCAATGCTATTATTTTACCATAGCTAGCAATTTTGCCAATGAGGCTTGAACCACGTTAGATCCCCACTTATGCCATGAGACAAATAGCATGAATTTGTCTCGCTGTAACATCTGCAGTATCAAGCAGTATCTAAGACCACCTACTATGATATGGTGCACAACACATCACTCTCTTAATTCTTCAATAGGACCTTATGACGAGCCTTGCTCCCCAAGATATATACACTACCCACTTAAGCTTGCATCAGTGGAGAATTTCTCATTGGTAACAAGGTGGATTTTCATTAAACAGAACAACGGTAAGTATTTCAACACAGTCTTGTTTGACTGGAAACGCGGATCAGATCAAATCAAGAGTATTGCCAAAAACAAAACCAAAACCAACTATTGTCTCGTGACTTAGGGTCTGTTTAGATTTTATTGCATATAGATAGATGACCAGAATGAATTGCATTATAGTTTCAAAAATCAGAATTGCAGTCAGTATTCAAAGGAAATTCTCTCAGAGGTTTTTTTCCTCCCCAACAGCAGCTGCTGACTCGCATACCACTAGCTATTAGCTGTTAAAATTTATGACAATAATAAAATGTTTAAGTCAGCCTTACTTGTAGACTGCAGCATAGGCTGGATAGCATGCAATTTATATTCAGTGTAGTGACACATTGATAGTTATTCTGTAATGATTCCACCTATTAATCACGAACCAAATAGTGTCCCTGCTGTCTATATTTATTTCCCTTCGCATAGATGAAGTAACAGACATCAGTCTCAGCACCAGAGCACCCAATCCCATTCAGTTCGGGTTCATCTGCATTTCTGTTATGTTCTAAGGGGAATAACAAACTCAGCAGATTAACCATAAAACTGCTCAGAAAGTGTTGCTGATGTGGGAGCTGTGGTTGGCAACTTGGATGCGGCTGCTCTCCACTACAGTCAACGAACTGAGGAAAATGGTATTTTCCACACAGACCCGGGAAATTGTTATGCCATCTGAGTTTTGTTTGTGCATCTTTAACAGCGTCCAAAGCCACTTGCAATAATTGCCGAGTGGTTCACCCGCTCGCTCTTCGCTCCCCTTCTTGTCTCCGGCCCCTTTACGTCTGATTAAATGCATTTACGCTGATTGCATAGCCTATTAGGGAAAAAGGTGGCCAGACTGTGAGCTGAATAAATATAATAAAAACTCTGCACTCGTAAGGTAGAGCACCATGTACCATGCTTAACCCTGCAAGCAACTTAACATTAGCTAACATTTGGTGAGATGCATGCATTCTCCAGGAAACAAGCGGCAGACATATGCCAAGTATAATAATTATACCAATAAGCCAAGACGATGCCACAAACCTTCTCTTTACTAGCCACATCCTACTTTGATTTAGACCCAGGTGCTGCAACTGGATTCATGCGAGTGGACCCCAGCGCCTATTTCCACTTCCACCCCCACTCATGCCAGTGGGGCTTTACGTTGAGACCAGGGAAAGGTGTGCAGGACTGGAGAGAGACGTGCTATTTGAGGGCAGCTTGTGAAGGAGGAGTGATGATCCGACGGCAACGTCTGGGCATTTAATCCTGGATACATTCATTGCATTGTTTGATGGGTCAAATATCACGTAGTGACTCAGATGCTCTGAGTCATCCCAAACTGCATCACACCATCGGCTGGTGGCCTGTAAGAAGCACCTTATATAAGATGGCAATTTTCCTTCATTAAGCAACCTACGCATTATAATTGGTCATGTTTTATTCTATTCATCAGAGCTTTCTTGGTCACCTGATGCTGTACAAAGTTTTTAAAAATCAAAGTAGTTGTATCCTACTGAAACAAACATTGCAGGATCATTTTTAATGCCCAAGGAGGTATACTTCTATGTGACCAGGATATCTTTTAGATGCTTAATTAACTCAAAGTTACTTTTCAGACTGTTGAGTTCATCTTGGAGGAATTTGCGGTACCGTGAAATTATCCAAAGTAACAATTTAAAAAAAAAAAAAAAAAAGGTATTTCTATTTTAGGAAGCAAATCTCCAGGCAGACAGGCAGCTGCCTAAATGTTCTTGCCTCTGTCTTCATGTAAAGAGGACACATTGATCGTCTGCAATAGCTTACACAAAAGAGCTTTCTGTCCTCATGGCATTGCAGAACCCCAAGCCGGATCAGATGGGAAGAAAAATTAAAATAAATCACATTTAAAACCAAATCTTTGCTTCCTTTTGCACTCTGGTGGACAGTGGATAGCCTCATCTCTTGCACTATGTAATTCAGGAATAAGAAAATTTTACATGAAGGGTGCTGTCTGGATCAACCATCCTCCTTAGCTGAAACAGGTTCTGACCTTCCAGGGCCCTCAGCTTCCCATTTAAAGACCCACAAGGCAGGGTGTCAAGAAGCAGAAGGGATTACCCTGTTCTCCCACGAGTGCTGCCAGCACTGCTTGTACTACCCATAGGGACAGAGGCCAGGTGAGCAGAAAACACAGAAAGATAGATAAGATGAGGTGCCCAGTCACGGGGAAAGTCCGAGGGACCTGGAGCTCTTACCTCGCGCCCCGAGGATGCCCACCACAGCCACACCATGCCCCGCAGTGATGAAACCCACCTCGGGGAGTTTCTGCCCTGCGATCCCCTGGGATGCCGGGAGCACTGCGGCTCCCAGTGCTCAGAGGTGGGTGTGGGAGCTTTCAGCATTAATCCAGACACACAGTGCTGGCGGTTTTCTGCCTTTAACTGCCTAGAACTGTTGATATTAGTATAACGATCTTGTTTATATATTTATGAACCATTAATAAATCATTAAATGCTAATCATATTTCCTTTATTTTTTCTTCCATTAGAGCTGCTCCCCTTGCTGGTCTTTATTGACATGAATATTTCCAACCCACAAGCACATTCAAAATAAGTATTCCATAAAGAATGTCGTCTAAATCATTTACAACTAACAAACGCTTTTAGCTTTGTTAGCAGACAGCATCTGTTTATTTAAATGATATAAGAGGACTCATTAACTTAGAATACACAAAATTATTATCAGCTAGTGGCATGGGTCAGAAAATGCTGTTTACAGCCTTAACAAGGACCAACCAGGAAGATCATATCTGGTGTTATTAAGTATTTACAGATAACCAGAGAAGTTGGATCTTCCAGCTTTTCACTGGTTTCTACATATGTATTTTTAAGACTTTGAAAATGCTTATGACTCTCTCATGGCTTCAGAAAGTGTCACAGCACCCACTTTTGTTACCAGAGAACTATTGCTTCAGCATTTGCTCAAGGCAGCTTCATTTTGCTTCTACACTGGAGCCCCCTGGGAACACAAGGCTCCCAGAATAAAAGGCTGGGGGGGGGAGCAGGGAAAAGTTTTTCTTGACCCCACAGAGACTGTCCACTGACCAAGGCTGTCTCACATTTAAGAGTCACAAACCTTTGTTGGCAGTAACAAAACAAGATTTTTTGCCTTAATGGAGCCAATGTGATGTTGTAATTCATTTTGGCTGCTGGTTTGCCTAGGCTGATTAAAACATTGAAAATGTTTCAGGCTGATTTTTTTTGCAAGAACAGTATTTGCTGCTATTTTGTAATTAAGCTCATTCTAACATTTCATAATGGAGGAATCTAAGGAGAAAAAAGAATGTTATAGTCTCTTCCATTTTTAAAGAGCTAATAAAACTCTTTCAGATACTGTATTTCAGATATTATAAAATTACATTTCCTTCCGGAAAATATAAAGCCAGGACTTTTTCATAAATTCAAATGTGTGCTCACATACCAGCTATATACTGACTTCACGGCTGAAGTGAGTACACGGTTCTTTCTCAACCTTCAAAAACTGCGTGAACACTTCTTTAATTTATGAGATAAGCTCTTGGGAGTGCCAACATACTTAGTGGTCTCTTAGTACTTTGCCTAGGATCCCCAGATTCCAATGGGGTATAACTTAACCATTCAAAACCATATCAAATGAGAGACTTGGTGCTTGCATTGTCAGCTAAAACAGATCCTCATTCCTCCCTATCAACTCAGGGCCAATTGGCTATATCTGTTCCCATTGCAAGTCTCTACATGCAAATAAAAAAGAAAGATTACTTCTATAAAAAATAGTTTCTCCTTCTGTGTGCTCCATTTCTTCCTGTATTAACAAACCATGACATCACAATACTTAATGTATATGAAATACCTACTGAACACTATTAGAGCAGATATGTAGCTGTTGCAGGGATGCCTTTTGTGCAGGGCTCCACTCATACCAGCTGTTACTTATTTTAAGAAAAAGGAAGAAGGTAATTTGCTGCATGGAAGCAGCTTCAGCTGCTCTTTGGTTGAAGCACCATGCTTTTTTTTGAGATGGCTATTGTTTAATAGCCTGGCTCACTCTTTTTCAGCACAGCTCAGCCAGCAGTATTAAGTCCTAAGTTAAACTGGCAGATCTCCCAAGTAGATAGGCATTTTAGAAAAATCCCACCGTATGATAGTTATTTTCCCCCCACTTTTGGTGTTACTCAGACCTCCAGGTTTCTGTAGTGTCACTGTATGGAGCAGCTCAGCAAAGACCTTTATGTGGTGACTCTCACCACCACCTTTGCTTGTCCCCATTAAACAGGGAAGAACTGGAGCAAGCCCAGGTCCCTTTGGAAATTTCACCTTCCTTGCCCTCAAGGTGGACAAACGGTACTCTCAGTTTCAGCTTTTGTGATTTATATTGCAAATAAAAACCGAGGCAGACAACAGATTACAGTCTGTTGAGGTCTCCACACTTGACTTGTCTTACACTGAGCACACATACAGCTCAAATAATAACCGAAAGAGTTTAGCCATGCTTTGAGCATTCATATCTCATAGTAACATTTGAACCCCAAGTTGGAAAAATTTTTGTCATTAGGATTAATTAATACTGGCTATTATAAATGCCAATATTCTTTCTCTACACCTGGTTCACTCACTTGAAGGGAAAAGCTCAGGCAAATTCACCCAGAAACTAGTTGATTGTGTCCCATTACAAACTTGTGCTTCTTCCTCCTAAAACATATTATCCTGGAGTATGATTGGAAAAAAAAAACGGAAAAAAATCTGTACTCTTATAATTGCTTGAATTAGGACATCTTGTAAACATGAGCTTAAATGCTATAGATAGTAATGAGGTTGCATGCCCCCCTCTAACAGGCCTCTTTCTGTACCTGCAGTGTTTCTCACACAGTCCTGGCAGGATGGGGGTGGGAGATGGACCATGGTCGTTATGGTCCAGGGACAGACCCTGGGAAGCAGCAATGAGACCGGAGGAATCCGTCTCTCACAATACTGCACTGTTTGTTTGGAAGACTTCTGTCAGGACATTGCTGGCAAAAGTGACAAAATATGTTGCTGTCACACAGGTCACTGAATGCCATCAGATACTGCATTAATTTCCATGCGGTGCCAAGATCTGAGCTAGAAACCTGGAGCAGAAAGTTTGGGTGTGCAAGGACAATGCTGAGCCATCCAGTCCCAGATATGTTTGCAACAGGCAGATAAGGTCAGCTTGAAGGCAGAGCTTCTAAGTGATAGATCTATTTCTCCCTCCAAACCTTTTTTTTAAAACGAAAATGTAAATCTCTGATTGACAAGATGCTTTGCACTGGTTAAAAATGAAAGCCCTTTTTCATCCCCAAACACATAATTTTCTGCTCATAGAGATCCATCTTTAATTACCAGCTGCTGCAAATGATCTTCTTAAGATCATTAACTGTCAAATCCTGAAACAGCATATCTCTTATTGCCCTCAGTGTTCAAATACTCCACCTGTTTCTAATTAGTCAAGCTACCCGAGCCTACCTACAGTAAGGCTATTCAGATCATATACTGCAGCTGCTAAACACTTCAGTTCCTGTAATGGAAGCCAACCATATTTTTTATTATTAAAGATATCAACTATCCCTACTACAACTGTGACTGAAGTAGGAGACATTAAAAACAAAGCATTTTTAATGAGATAACAGCACAGCCATTGCTAATGATGATTACTCATATTATCCTTGCAATCATTTTTAATGAATGCTCACCAGCGCAAACTCTTCACTAGCTCAACTTGCCTAAGTTAATCTCATCAAAATAATAAGCAGGATTTAATAAATTACCATGACCTCACTCAGCATAATTATACTTTATCATCAGGACTATTTATTGCAGCTGATAGGATTTTTTTTTTTCAGCCTTTGATACCACTTCAGATATAAAATACCCATTCTTTTGGGGGTGTGTGTGTGTATATATATATATATATATATGCATTATTTTTCTTCACCCATAAAATGCTTCAGTCATCCCAGAATATAAGTAAGGTTTGCTAATAGCTTAGAACATCAGTTAAGCTGGAACCAAGAAGCATTTCAGGCCTCCAGCCTTTCAAGGGGATCTGCTCCGATCCAAGTGCTCCTATGGCATGGACCAATTTACACTCACTTGCAAGACAGTAACACAGAAACATCCAGTCTCAAAACTGTTTGACTTACAGATGTTAGCAGCTTGTTTTGACAGCTATTTTAGCAATGATATAAACCAGAGCTATATGCCGTAGCAATATGACTGCTCCTTTTGAGATGTCTGAAAAGCTTCTGTAACCTGTAGGTAATGGGAAAAGAGGATATAAGCTCTGTTTTTTCAAGTAATGGCACATGTTTTCGTTCACACATGAGAAACCCATACTGATTTAATTCTCCTTACATTGTACATTAAAAAAAAAGTTTGTAAGAAAAAAACAAAAGCTCCTGAAGACAGTCTGTAAACAACAAATTTTCAGTTTAAATATCTTGACAGCAAGTCAAACTTGTTTCAGTGAGCCTTGTCACACTGGTACAAATTACAATTACCCTAAGTTTGTCAAAAGACAGTGGAATTATTGTATATAAACCCCCAGAAAGTCCAGAATCTGTGGCTTTAATTAGAATATAGGCATTAATAATATTAGTACTAGCTACAGAAAAGAAACAACTAACTCATGAAAATATCATATGTAAAAGCCTAGATGTATGACTTTGTGCCTCCATACTTTAAGCTTTTTGAATTTCTCCCAAATGAACAGAATTTCACAACGAGCTGTTTAACATGTAGATTACTCTGCAGTGAAACATAAAACATTTCACACCTTTCAGAGCCGCTGACTGCAGATACCAAGACAAGAATCGTGCAAATGAAACAAGCTAATGTCCTGGTGAACTGTGGATCTACAGCATGTTTAATTTAAAATTAAATCCGCATCCAGCAAAGAATAGAAACTGTAACTTTTAGTTCTATACGTAATTTATAACAACCTTAAGGCATTTGCAACATCTGAAATTAAATAGGAAAGGAAATTATTCCCTGAAGGTCTTGGGGTTGATGTAAGAAATGCATTTAAAAATAAGTACACAAATAGTTCGCACCATTACTTTGCGTATTACTCAGCAGATCTTGTTGCCGGTCCCTTGCCACATTTCTCAAGATATACCTTAAGCCTCCTAAGCTTAAGCTACCTTAATGCCTCCAGCATTCTTCCAGCTACCCTTTAGCAGGGCATTCTTGATGTAGCAAATTGTTCCTCCTGTCATAAATCTATAAAAAACACACTAGGGCTTTACAACTGCTGAAGGCTAGGTTAAAGCTCTTGCGCGCTTTTTTTTTTAATTAAGTGCAGAAACTAAATCTGCTATAATTGTAGAGTATAAATGAAGATATTCCCTCTCCATTGGGCCCTGCCTCAGATATAACCGTCAGACTTTAGGAAATATGCTGACACTTTCAGATCCCAGCCTTGCAAAAATCAGAAAACAGTGGATACTTGCAGCCCTGAAGCTGCCATCAGCAAAGCAACGGGCACCTGCAGAGCCGGGCAAGGTTTTCAGCACACCCCTCAGCTCCAGGGACACAGAGCAAGTCTCAGCTTTGGGCTAGCAAATGCTTTTGGCCCACAAAAGTGACAAAAGATGGGAATTCAGGAAGTGGAGAGAACTCATGGCCAGTTGTCATACAAGGTCTAGCACAGGAGGGATGGACAGTCTTAGCAGGAGAGCATTGTACCTGCCCCGTAACTCATTACTTTCTACTGAAGTCAACTGACATTTTAGTAGCACTTCATTTATTTAAATGCCATACTGGCAAGCAAATAATATTCGATTCCATAAAGATTATCAGCAGTTATGATAAAGTAGTTCACGAGTTCACCCCATGAATTTACTTATTACATGGAAGTTCTTGCCCAGAAACAAATTTTGATCATGATGAGAGCTTGTATTGACACGGAGAAATTAAATGGAAATGTCACTCTCATAAAATATCAGTGTGAAACTAATCACACCACAGCTACCAGTGACATACGGGATTTATTAAAGTATAGCCAAATTTCAAGGCCACGGAGCAGGGTTGGTTTTATTTTTTTTTCCAATATCATTTTGATATTAGACCTAATCTGCCTCAACATTACATGCCCAGTTGCAGTATTTAACAGCTATGTTCACTGGAAAAATTCAGTTTTATGAACAGGAGAATATAAGTCATTAATCATTAATTATAAAACTAACTGAAGAGCCAATACCATCAAGTTGACATATTATATTGTTAGGAGAGTCATGAAACCACAGTGTAAGCAATAAGTGGACCCAATTATTTTAAAAGTTGCTTGATGGGATGGTTTATCTGTTCAGACAAAACTATCTGAATCAGAATTGACAATCTGGTTTGAAACGAAGCGGGGCAAAGCAGTGGCTGTGGCTTGGTAGAGCACAGCTCTGACAACCCAAAGGGTTGGAAGGAGCCAGGGTGGGGTGGGAGGTGGGCACCATGTCAAAGCAGCTGGTCCAGGAAGGAAAAATCAAGCCCTGACACCCCAGAGTCAACCCAGACAACAGCCACAGCTTTACTCACTGCCATCCCTTTCATGCCATCGTACCACTTGTGTTATAATACATAATGTGTCTGGTGTAGGTACCTAGGAAAGGTCTCGCACGCTGCCTCCCTATGTAAGGGTCATTCTGGGAGCTTAATTTGAGTCCTACCCATGTCAAAGGCAAGACTTGCGCTATCTTAACTTAAAGAGAATTAAAACAAAAAAAAAAAAATCAGCCTCAGATACGCAAAACGTCTCAGTGCTCTGGAAGCAGAATTTAAAGACTTCCTTTATCTGGGGGTTTTGTCCCTCACAGAGTCTCAATTTGTTCTTCCTTGATTGTTTTCTAACTTTTTCAATTATCTTGGGGGGCATCATTTTGTTTTCAAAGTCAGGCATTAATTTAAAACAACACTTTTAGCAATCCTACCTGTTTCTTTCTGAAGGTCTTTTTAATGGCATAAGCATCTGCATAGCCCATCAATCTTCCCTCTCTGATATCTTGAGAGCTATCTCTGTCATTATGTAAGGGCTGCTTCAAGAACATTTATTAATTCAAAAGATTCAGATATCTCATTATGCGTTACCTGGAGAGCATCTTACTGACTGGGGAGACATACTTAACGTTTTGCTACAAACATCTCCAACTTTACTTTGTCTCTCTCGCACATACGCATCAAAAAATACACACACACACCCAGAAACCCTCAGATACAAATGTAAATAATTATAAATACTACCAATTAACAGTAATATCATTGTATTGGGCAAAGTAACATGCCTTAGGAGCGAGTACTATATAGAGGTGTGCTCTTGTGACTCCCTTATGGATAAAGAAAAATAATTTCTGTTGTCTGCATTTGTGTCCTGTGAAATATTACACTGCTGAATTCAAATAGTAATTGAGATCATCCAGGCAATCCACCGTACTGGCTTGCACAACTGTTCGTAACTGGTTTTTGTTACTGAGCAAAGATTTGCTGGAAGGAGTGCAAAAAAGGAGACTAGCAGCTCTTAGCCCTCTCCAAGGCATGGACATAGCTACTCTCCTCTCACTCCATTTTCTCTACCCAGCAAAGCAGCAAATACTTGCAGATATCCTACCTCTCCTTGTTACCAAGATAATAAATAAAAATAGTAGAAATTCAAGGTTTGAGAGTAAAAGTCAGCAGGAAATTAGCAACCCGAACAACCCAAAATTCCCAAAACGGTGCCAGGGAGACTTCCCTCCCCCGCCCTTGAAAACATCAAGATCCATGTGTTTTCTGCAGCACATGAGTAAAACCATTACACCTGCTCTTCAAGGGCCTCACCCTGACCAGGGCAGCACCATATCCCACAGGGATCTGTATTGGGTTTGCGTGGCAAGGTTTTGGTAGCAGGGGGCTTACAGGGGTGGCTTCTATAAGAAGCTGCTAGAAGCTTCCCCCATGTCCGACAGAGCCAATGCCAGCCGGCTCCGAGATAGACCCGCTGCTGGCCAAGGCTGAGTCCATCAGGGATAGTGGTAATGCCTCTGGGAGAACATTTTTAAGAAGGAAAAAAGTTGCGGGACAGACAGAAACAGCAGCCAGAGAGAGGAGTGAGAACATGTAAGAGAAATAGCCCTGCAGAGCCCCAGGTGAGTGCAGAAGGAGGGGAGGAGATGCTCCAGGCGCCGGAGCAGAGATTCCCTGGCAGCCTGTGGTGATGAAGACCACGGTGAGGCAGGCTGTCCCCCTGCAGCCCAGGGAGGTCCACGGGGGAGCAGATCTCCACCTGCAGCCCGGGGAGGACCCCACGCCGGAGCAGGGGGATGCCCGAAGGAGGCTGGGACCCCGCGGGAAGCCCACGCTGGAGCAGGTTTTCTGGCAGGACTTGTGACCCCACGAGGGACCCACACTGGAGCAGGCTGTGCCTGAAGGACCGCAGCCTGGGGGAGCGACCCACGCTGGAGCAGTTCGGGAAGAACTGCAGCCTGTGGGAAGGACCCACGTTGGAGAAGTTCATGGAGGACTGTATCCTGTGGGAAGGACCCCAAGACGGAGCAGGGGAAGAGTGTGATGAGTCCTGCCCCTGAGGAGGATGAAGTGGCAGAAATAATGTGTGATAAACTGACCATAAACCCCATTCCCCATCCCCCTGCACCACTGGAGGGGGGGGGGGCGGTAGGTAGAGAATCTGGGAGTGAAGTTGCGTCCGGGAAGAAGGGAGGGGTGGAGGGAAGGTGTTCTGAGATTTGGGGTTGTTTCTCATTACCCTAATCTGGTTGATTGGTAATAAATTGAGTTAATTTTCCCCAAGCTGAGTCTGTTTTGCCCATGACAGTAATTGGTGAGTGATCTCTCCTGTCCTTATCTCGACCCATGAGCCCTTTGTTATATTTTCTCTCCCCTGTCCAGCTGAGGAGGGGAGTGATAGAGCAGCTTTGGTGGCACTGGGCCTCCAGCCAGGGTCAACCCACCACAGGATCATATGCAGTTGCTATGAATTTCTGCCGTGCTTTCAAAGGCAGGCCGCTTGCAACGGCTTTGCTTTTCACCCATCCTCAAGCTGGGGCTGGGCAGTCCTGCAGCAGGACCTTTGAAATGATAACCAGCAGCTTTAAAAAATTGCTTCAGCCTTCTTCCCAATGAAGACAGATGCACTCTCAAACCGTACCGAGCAATGACGAATACAACACGGTGATTTTGTGTTTGGCTTAAGCCCCATCTGGATTTCCAGACTATTTACACTTTCCTCTAGTGTTTATTAACACAACCAAAAACTAAGAGTATTGGTAAGACTCGAATAGATTAAAACCCAAACCAACCAACCTATTTTTTTAAACCTTTTAAACATTAATGAGCTGACACAACTGTCTAGGGAAGAACTTCGTTGAATACTTGGGATGTTTCTGATCTGCTATGAATTGCTCCCAGACATTATACACCACTCCTTAAAATTGATGTGGATAAGTAGTCTAAGAGTTTGCAGAGCCCACTCCAACCACTCCTCAACTATCTCCTCAAGTGCTAAATGAAACAGTTTGTTACTAATTCAGTAACTAATTACAGTATATTTGTAAGACCTACCAGTTATGGTATTAAGGAAATGGGAAGAACAGAATGAGAAAGAGGAGAGAAAAAAATTTTCTACCATCCTCTCAGAGTTACTACTGCAGTACTCCAGGTATTGTTGATTTTTAAAATTATTATTAAAATATAAGCAGTCATATCAGAGAAACAAGTATAGAAGTATTGTACTTTAAAAACCAGAAAGTATTAACCAGCTGATGGAAGAGATGAGTAGGGTAGTCAGACATCTGAACACATTGAAATTGTATATTGGAAGGGCAACACCCATATTCTTCAGCTTAATTGAGCCTTGTGAGTATTATCTAAATTTGGGGCCTTTTTTTCTTGTAATAAAAATAATGAAACACTACATTTTCCATGGTAATTATGCAGAGAGTATCATCAATAACTAGCAAATCAAAGAGACATTTCCTGGTTGGTTTCCCACATTGGTTAGTCTGCAAAGGTCGATAACTGAACTCAAACCTGAAAATTAACATTCAAAATTTGTTTACAATTGTATTTTAATTAAAGACAGCAGGTTGCAGATGATTAACTATACTCAATCACATTCTGTGATTCTAAGGAAAGCCTGGCTCATAAAAAAAATAAACAAACTTTGTATTTTTTCAAAATGGATTCCAGATACTCTGGACCTCACTTAAAAAAGTAATACCCCAATTTTGTGACCTTACCATGAAGGTCATTGTACATCTGAGCAGAATACCTGTATTAATAATGTAACAGATTTAGGATATAAGTATTAGTGTTGTATTTCATACTCTGTTACAAAGATGACATCGGATAGCCTGCACTGTAGAAGAATTATAACATTTAAAGATGGCACATTTAAATTAAGAGTTGAATCCATACGCATTTTATTTAAATCAGTGCTTCTCTGCCTGCTCCAGCAACACAATACAGTGTCGCTTTAAGAAGTGCTTGTAAAATAAGCCCATTAACCAAGTTTATCATATCATATTCCAGAAGTACTGAAAAATTATTACAACTTACCTTCTCTGTACCAGGCCAAAAGCTATTATTTGTACTAAGTGAAATGAACCCTACACTCTTCATATCACTGCCATCTTTCAACCATAAAATACCAACTCACAGTTGAAGCTGGAAGCACAGAGCTCAGCATGAGCCCTTCCTGCCTTTACATCAAACTTCCCTTCATTTCAAGGACTAATTATTAGGCTTCCCTTTAATTTCTGACTGCATTAAAGAAATTTAATTAGGCAAAAATTGAAAGCAGCTGAAAATGCAAAGCTTTTCTTCTCCCACATTAATTCACAGTTTTGCTTGCATTAATGTTAACTGATTACCAATGAGTTGCATTTTATTGTCTAAATCATCACAGTGAGTTGTAATCAGTGGCATTAGTACCAGATTAATTTGAGCTAATTTGGGGTCAAATTCTGCTCCCCGTTACATGGTGGTGAACTGAAGTAACACCACAGAGAGCAGCAGAAGTTACCCTGAATGTGTCTTGGCATAACAGAAAGGGGATCTTGCTCTTACTGCTAGAATGTAAAGTGCTACTGCCTGGGTGCTCGCTTAGCAGCTGGGAAACACGGAGCACATTAAAGGGTCTCAGACTTCCCCATAGAGGCAATTCTGCAGCAAAATTATCATTTTAGGCTTTTCCAAAGCAGCATCCTGATGCAGTTTGCTGACAGTCACTTGATACACTTATATTTGCAATGGGGACGAGTCTTGAAACATTATAGTTTTATTTTATTTTAAAGTTACCTCTATTGTTAAGAGGAAAAAAAAAAAGTCATGCAGATGTTAGTGTTTGCATTATCTGAACATTTCCAGTCAGCGCCACTTGAAGAAGCATTTTTAGCAGAAGTTGGTTTCCTGCCCAGAATATGGTCGTGCAGAAATCATACAAATCATTGTCGAGTGCATGCTTTTGTTCCTGTGAAAGCGCCCTGAATTAAACCCATTGCTGAATAATGAGGAACCTGCTTCATCATTTCCTTGCTCTTGTGAAGCTCAGTGTCCCTTGTCTTCATATTTCCAGCCTGTTCCCTTCAGGTTTTTTTATTTTCTAATCAAATTGCTATAGGGTTGGGCTGCAGATGGGAAAAGCTCAGAACTGACATAATTATTGTAATGCATTCAGGTACCTAATGAAAACAAATCTATCAGCAGTTCCATTCCCCACTCCTGCCTGGGGGATTTCTCAGAGCTGTGTGATTTGTTTTTCTGTTTTGGGAAAATATTCACATTTCTGATCATGACTTTGGACAAAATAATCACCATCTCAGAAAAATCATTAATTAAATATGCAGGAAAAAAAGCATGATTAGGTTCATCAGAGCATTTGTTCTGATGATTTGGAAATGCTGCTTTTTTGTTTACTTTTTTGCCGCAATTACGCTTCCAAAGAAAATTATTACTCCTTCAAGGAAGAGAAATCTTTCCATAGTGAGATCGTCAAATCCAGCATCGTGCGTATTTGGACAACTTCAAACTCTTCTTTGCACAGAGTGCTCAGCGGTCCCACTCTTCCCACAAACCCTGCCCGTTTCTCCCCTTACAATACATAAACTTTTCCAAATCAGTTCCATTTTCCTGCATGCATAGAGATGCCTTTTTCCTACCACGTTGGCTGATGGGGAGGGTGTGACTCGGTGCTAAGAGAAAGCATTTCCTGAGGCCAAGGACAAGTCCCAGGCAAGTGGAGCCAACCCGAAGAGTTTGGAGGTCCACGCGAAGGGGGACAGAGACCCTTAGAACCCTCCCGCATGATCTGGAATGTAGAGATATTGGGAAACACATGAACTCTGCCTTTGCAGACACCAAGATAACAAACAGGTTTATGATTATTTAGATTTAGCTGAGCTTATGCATGGCTTCAGAAATAAATTACTTTAGGGAACAAAGTAAAAGACAAGTTCCTATGGCATTAGGAAACACTGTCATGAAGATAAGAAGAGAAAAAGTTTTTTTTCTTGTTGAAATATAGACATAATTTTAAATTTTCTCATAACAAAAGCCTGAGAGTACATTTCATAAGAATACTTTTTATTCCATTAAACACATCCATATGCTTGTACACACTGATGCATGAAAGCAGCGGTTTGGGATACTATTACATCGCAACAGCTGTTTGTTACTTTTCATTAAAATGGGACAGACGGTGGAAATAACACTTTTAGGAAAAAAAAAAACAAAACCTGGAGGATATTTCAAAAACCATACTTATCAGGTATTTTGTTTCTAAAAATGAAAGTTTTTTGACAAAGTATCACACCTGTGGAATTTGAGACACAGACATCTTTCCCTTTTCCTAGTTCTTTGTCACCTTTGTAGCCATCCTGCACTGTGATATTCAATATGGGAGCACTGTATTTGAAGAAGGGCACTGCTACTGCAACTGAAGAGAGATGTTACGAGACCATCGTCATGGGATGGAGCCTGGAGCCACGTGTCCTGGAAAACTCAATCTTTTGTCTTTGCAGGTGGGTTGGGAAGAACCCCAACCTCAGGTGCTCCAGTTTTGCAAGATATTGGGAATTGCCTGACATTAGGCACTGAGAGCTTTGCAGCTTCCCAGACTCATCACATGCCAGCCCAGTGGCCAAAGAAAAGGTTATGGCCAGTAAAAACATATCCAAATTGCAGAAAGATTCTGAATGACACCACTGAAAGAAGAATCCCATCTACAACACTGGCAACATCCTCTGGCTTTAGGTAGACCCAGGATTTCTTCTGCAAAAGGCTTAATACCAGTTATGGTTGCCAAAACATCTGGCATACAGTAATAAAAGACTATAGAATGCATGGTCCCCTCTCATTTCCAGAAAGCAATGCAGCCTTTACAAAGTTTTCAGTAATATTTTAAGTTCTGCTATTATACTTCAGAGACTTACAGCAATTTGCATTTTAACCTTTCTTTTATACAGGTTTTGTAGGCTCTTCACAGAAGCAGGCAGAGAATTGAATAATGGGGCTCTCCTTTTGTTCAGGGAGTGAAAAGACATGCTGAAGCTTCTTGAAGTCCCTGAATACGTAGCTTTTCAGACATCTTCTGATTTTATGCAATTCAGGCTATTTCCAATAGGAACCAATGAGCTCTCTTGAAATACTGGACTTGAGAGAAGTGTTGAGAGGGAGAGAAGACAATGATTAAGACTAGATTAAAAGATGATGATTAAGAGGACATAATCTCAGAATAATTGAAAATCAGAGCTCTAACAGAAGCAAAAGGGCAGCGCTGGGGGAGGAAGGTCCCAGCCGCATGAGGTGCAATGGGACAAGCCAGGCATGCAAGGGCTCCCCTGGCCACAGCGGCTCGCTCTGGCTCTACAAACTCTTCTGCAAAACCAAAACCACATTTCACACTAGTCCAGAAACTCAGAAGGATTCAGGATTCACTAAGGCAGATCTCACCAGTTGTGAGCTTACCTGAAACAAGGGATTTTTTCTTGTTTTGAGGTGGTTTTTTGGCCAGGGGTGAGGGATAGGGCAGGGAGGACTTCTCATCTCCTGTTGGTGACCTAATACATTTTTTCTTTTTTTTAGAGGGGCATTTTTATTTCTTTGGTATTCTGCAAGAGTTAACTGACCTATTCTCCTCTTTCCAGCTCTCCACCAAAGGCATCCAGGAAACTTTCCTGGCAGCGCAGATAGAAGAAACAGAGCTGCCTTTCCATAGCCCACGCCAGCAGAAGCCAACAGAGTCCCTGCCCTCAGCTTCTGTTTCCATAATGACCTTTTTTTGAAGTTAAGCTTTGATGTATCTGCCTTAATTAGGCTCCCTTGCTTCTACATTAGTCATCTTTTCAAAGATCCTTACCTGATAGTGAACTGGTGTACAACATGGCTACTGAACTCCAAAGAGCCCTGCTGAATTTGATGTTTCTAATGGGAGGTATCAGCAGCAAGGGCCACTTTTGTCTAATCACTGCCTTTCACAAAGCTTGCAGAGCCCTAATTCTAAAACAAACTCTTTTTATTTTTTTCCTTGTGCATTGCCCACTTACAGAGTCTTCCAGTAAGAACGTAGGCTGCGCTTTCACACTGGATACAAATGCCAGTGATTATTCAGGTTTTGGAAAAAAATTCATAATCGTAAGGAAATAGGAAATCACTCTTTGATGCTATATTGAAATAACAAAATAAATCAACAGTCCTCAGGAGCACAGTGTTTTTTGCCAAGACTCAAAGCAGCAAATCCAAAAATGTGTTAATGTTGCCTGCTCCCCCCACGGTTCTCTAAACCATTGGGAAGGACATTGCCAAGCCCTGCCAAGGAGTTAAAAATCTGAAATTTATCACTGCCCTCCAGCAAACCCTCTGTTGCAGGAACTACAAATAAACTTGGTAACATTTCTTGAAATTAGGCCACGGAGTCCCACCAGGCAAGTGGCCACGGCATGGCTTGACTTGCACGGGTGCTGGAAAGAGCAATGAGGCTGGGACATCTAAACTCAAGCATCTAAACTCAAAGTTAAATACTGAGACCACTTAGGAAGGTGGATAGATTTGTATTTGGACTAGAAATCAGATTCAAATGTTAGATCTCTGGTTTGGGAGGGTTGAACCAAGTACCCCATACTTTCCCTGGTCTGATCACTTTTAAAATGTAACATCAGATATTCTGATGTAAAATCCCTCTCCTACTAGGATTTTGTACTTTTAAGGGACAGTCATGAAGTTCATGCACGTGAAGTTAAGTGCTCTTTTTATT